>NC_067495.1:106453430-106675078 GCF_947179515.1 Apodemus sylvaticus
CTGTCAACTGTCACTTTAATTAACCTTGATTTCTTGCTCATTTCTTGTTCCATGAATGCCTTTTCTGAGTTCTGTCCACTATCCTCCCTAGAAAATCTGTAATTTAAATGTCTGAATCCAGTTATATATTTAGAAAGGTCTTTGGGTTGATTAGGTTTAGATGAGGTCATGAGAGTAAGGTCTTTATAATAAGATTAGTGTCCTTTGAAAAGACACTGTAAAATATAGTTCCTTTTTATCTGTCTGAGTATATTAACTGAAGAAAGGCCATATGAGGATGCAAGAAGTTAGTTTTGCAATCAAAGAGCTTTAGCCAAACACTGACCATTATACTTTGAATTTAGACCCCCAGTATTCAAAAACATGAAAAATAAATTCTCATTGCTTAGATATAGTTTATGGCATCTTGTTACAATAGTCCAAGTTGGCATTTCATAAAGACATGTAAAGTTAATCATGTGTTTCCCAAGATCAGTCCTCTAAGCTGATATCCTATCATATCTAAAATAAGGTCCCAAAACATTGTTCATCCCCTTCAGAATTGTATGTGATCTAGATCCCCACTATTTCTTTGATTTTTATATTTCCTGGTCTTTGTTACATTAACTTCACTTCAGTCAATGTAGCTTTAGTCTTGCCTTTTTATCAAGTTTACCCTTCATTCTGGGGTTTGCAGTCCAGACTTGTTGACCCCCAACTCTCTCCTGGTGATACCGACATTACACCCTGCTCTTTTTTCTTCTTTTATGTATTCTTATAGAGATACATTACCCTTTAAATTTGGGAGGAGATTTTATTTATTTTTATTTTATGCATGTGGATGTTTCATTACATGTTTGTGAATCCTATACATTTAGTGCTTGTATAGGCCAAAAGAAGCTGTCAGATCTCCTGAAACTGGA
The DNA here is from genome assembly GCF_947179515.1 of Apodemus sylvaticus. Taxonomy (NCBI): domain Eukaryota; kingdom Metazoa; phylum Chordata; class Mammalia; order Rodentia; family Muridae; genus Apodemus; species Apodemus sylvaticus. Next base: position 106,454,333 of record NC_067495.1, read on the forward strand.
TTACAGACAGTAGTTATCTGCCACATGGATGCTGGGAAGAACAGCGGTTGATCTTTTTTTTCATTTCTCTCCCCCTCTCTCTTTCATATTAATTTTCCCTCTTGGAATGGTGGTAAGCTAATTGTAGTCAAGGTTTATTTCTCTTTTGATCACTCTTATAATATTTTACTTGGCGTTTGATTATTTTTCAAAAATAAATGAATTAATTTTAACTTATAATCATGGATTTTCTGAGGAGCTAGTTAACAGAATACATTATGATAAATCCATTTCCCACAGTGGACAACTACCTATTAGTCAAAAGGGAACTTTCAGTTCCCTTTTCAGTGCAAAGTATATTACTGTTTTATTACTGTTCCTAGGGACATTTTAACTGTGCAGTGTGATGCCCAGAGAAGAATTAGTTAGTACATGTTTTGACACTGAAATTAAACTAAGGAGTTTTCTAGACTCTTATCCTATTCTTTTAAAATTTATCACATCATCCTGGCTACTGACTAGCATGCTAATTAATTTTTCTCCTACAGTACTATCTGAAAGGTACAAGAAAACAATGTAGTGTTTTTTTTTAATTTCTATTTGTGTTGTTTTTAATTTTTCTTGTATGTATATTGGTGCGTTGCCTGAATAACTGGCAGTATAGCATGTGTATGCCGCGTGCCTGCAGAGGGTGGTCGAGAGCATCAGATTCCCTGGAATTGGAGTTCCTGGTGGGTTGTGAGCTGCCATCTTGGCGCTGGGTATCAAATGCAGCTCCTCTGGAGGAGCAACCAACCAGTGTTTCTTTCTTTCTTTTTTTTTTTCATTCGATATATTTTTTATTTACATTTCAAATGATTTCCCCTTTTCTTGCCCCCCCCCCCACTCCCCGAAAGTCCCGCAAGCCCCCTTCCCTCCCCCTGTCCTCCCACCCAACCCTTCCCACTTCCCCATTCTGGTTTTGCTCTATACTGTTTCACTGAGTCTTTCCAGAACAAGGGGCCACTCCTCCTTTCTTCTTGTACCTCATTTGATGTGTGGATTATGTTTTGGGTATTCCAGTTTTCCAGGTTAATATCTACTTATTAGTGAGTGCATACCATGATTCATCTTTTGAGACTGGGTTACCTCACTTAGTATGATCACTTAGCTCCATCAATTTGCCTAAGAATTTCATTAATTCATTGTTTCTAATGGCTGAATAGTAGTACTCCATTGTGTAGATATACCACATTTTTTGCATCCATTCTTCTGTTGAGGGATACCTGGGTTCTTTCCAGCTTCTGGCTACTACAAATAGGGCTGCTATGAACATAGTGGAGCATGTATCCTTATTACATGGTGGGGAATCCTCTGGGTACATGCCCAGGAGTCCAACCAGTGTTTCTTAACCCCTAAGACATTGCTACAGCCCCTCCCACCCTCCACCAAGGTAGTTCTAGGGGATATAAAGCAGTTTCAGAAAGCCAAAGAGAGGGATGGGATGGATATAAGACAACCATTTTTCTTGATTGCAATTTCAAATACCCAGGAGAGATAAAAAGAAGCTGTAGTTTTGAAAATATGAGGGTAAAAGCAATTAAACCAGCTGTGTTTTACCTGTCATAATAAAGAATAATCTGTAAAGGAAAGAAAGCCTGTCTGGTTTGAGTCATGAAGTCATCCTGCAGATGCTTAGTCTAAAAGAGAGCTTATATCTAAGTGGAAGAAAAAGTGACTCTGACTGTGAAAAAGACCAGAATCTTTTCTTCCAGGCCTCCTGTTGGGCTAAATCTTCCCCTTTCCTCAGTCTAAGTTAGAGCTACAAATACTGGTAAAAGCTAAATTACGGTACCTCAACTGGAAGCGTTAAGGCTGTTGATAGCATATGCCCTCAGTACCAAACTGAAAACAGATTTAAAAACAGAACACGATGAACAGTTCCTTTTTAAAAATAAAGTAAAACAGAAATGAATTTGATATAGAAAACTGAAGTAAGCAAAGAATTTGGATATTTAATAGTGGAAATCTAACTGTGAAGAAGGAACATTTTCATACACCTGCATTTTTATGTCATATTAATTTTAGATTGTCCTTAAGTCTTAACAGGATTCTATCCATAGATTATTAATATTCACATAAACATTCCTGATTTTTATCACTGCAGCAAATGTCTTTAAAGAGATGATTGAATCATGAGCACTACTTTGCTGAAACTAATAATGACACAACAGTTCTTTCCCCTTGGCTTGGAATAGCATGGAAGCAACACATATATTTGAGGACATTTAACGTACAGGCAGAAGGAAGTCAATTGGCACAGACATAAATATTCAAGATGTAAGCATTTCAAGTAAGGGAGAAGATGCTGAGGAAAGAGATTAGGGTGGGCAAATTTTAAAGAAAAGAGTGATCTCTGATTTTGTTTTGTTTTTTATTATCAAGTATGAATTCATTGGACAAGTTAATGGGCTTCACTGAATTTTTTTCCATGTGATTTCTATGTTCTGATCATGCCCTCTCTTCTTTTAAACCTCTGCCTCTGTCCCTATCCACTCTCCTCCTTTCTTTTCCCAGGCCCTAACTGCCTGTTTCTACATTTAAGTCAAAAAGATGTATCTTAAGACTAGAATTCAAAGAAAACAGTTTGGGGGTGAGGTTGAAGAATCAAGAGGGAGAAAAGAAAACATTTTTAGATACAGGGAGGAGGAATGAGTGAAAGGCTGGAAACAGGAATGTGGTATGTGACTCCAAGAAGATGAGTGAGACAGAATGGTAGCCAGTGGTCCTGGTGGGGATTAGTGAGAGGCTTGAATGAATAGGTTGGGTGGGGACAATTGATAGAAGACCTGCAATTCCAGCTGATTTGTTTTGACGTGATCTTACAGGCGTGGTCTTGTAGGAGAGCAACACGCTGAAAGCTGTGCCTTAAGAAGATTAGTCTAGCATGGGCTTTTAGGAAGGATTTGTGTGTCTGTGTGTGGTAAGAACTGGATGGATGTGGGATCATTGAAAGAGTTAACTCAAAGCATTTAAGCTTATCAGAAGCAAATCTTTCAATTCTTTCCTCTGGGATTGGCAAATCCCACAAAACCAAGTAGTCTTCTTTTTCTTTCTTTGTTTGCATTTTGTCTGCCAACACTCTCCTAATGTATTTGAACTTCTTTCTTTACCCTAATTAGTCATGATCCTCTGGGAAAGCAGATGAGGGGTTTGTGGTGGGGACTTTGAGACTGTATGTGCTGCCTTCCAAACCTCTAGTCACCTGGTCCTTGTATGTCATTGCTCAGTGGTCACTAAAGGTCTCTTTCAGCAGACTTGTGATTGATTTTTTTCTAGTCCCTGATGAGTTATTCAGCTTCTATATTGTTGGAGGCCCCTAAATCTAGGTTTTGTGCTTTTCTTTAGACCTCAGCTTGAGTATAGATTGAGTTGCTTCCGAAGTTTAAAAAGAAATTGACTCTTTGCCTTGTGACCCCATTATCTGAAATTCTGCAAAGTCCTAATGTCCCACACAGATCTCTATTAAAATGGAAATACATACATCAAAATGCCAAATAAAGATGAGTGTGGGATTAGTTATGTCATTGTTTTTCTTCAAGTCAATTCCATTCAGCTCAATAGTTGCTTCTTGAGTACTCTTACCAGGATTTGCAGACTCCACAGGCAAACAATCTAATCTATATACTATACACATACATGAGCACCGTCCAAAATGAATGGAACACAAAAGAGCAGCATCAGCTATAAAATTAGGTGACAGAATGAAGAGGCACAGACCATTGCAAGAAAAGCTTACACACACACACACACACACACACACACACACAGGAAAACCTCAGACTCCTACTTGTTTTGTGAATTATAGATGCTACATTATTTTGGATATGTTAGCATTGAATCTTTCTAATCCAGCCTGATGAGCACAGAGAAAAACTGACAGGTGATCATCCTATTATTTTAATCTAATGTGCTCTACTCCATCACCTGTCCTTGATCTTGAACTTTGCTTTTCCAACGTGCTTCTTGAGTAGTTGAGCTAGCCTTCACTGCAGTTCGTCTCAACTTTCCTAACACTCTGACCTTTTAAGTTCCTCATGATGTGGTGACCCCAACCATAAAATTACTTTCGCTGCTACTTGCCAACTGTAATGTTGATACTGTTATGAAATGTAATGTAAATATACATGCCGTTCTATGGTCTTAGGTCATATCTGCCCAAAAATCATTAGACACCCAAGCTCACAAAGGTTGTAACTCCCAGGTTGAGCTCCAGCGCTTAACTGTGTGCCTTTCCCCCCTTGCAAGTATAGAGACCAACTCCTCACTGAAAATGTATGTGGTGTGCAGTAGCCTTATTTTAGGATTATCCAGAAGAGAGTGTTACCTACCCTATCCGCAGGTTAACCTAACTGATATCTCCTATGGTGCTGCACACACACCTGATAGTAGAGTTTGGTTTTGTGTCAGTAACTATATGCCTGTCTCACAGAAAGATCTTTGGGATACTCATATTTTGTTGCCAGATTGGAGACTGGAAACATAAACTGGACTAACTTACTAAATATTGCCTTGAAATTATTCTAACAAGGAAGGGGTGAGCAGATTCTTCAGCAATATTAAATATATTATTAGGCTAGGCTGCTTGGCCTAACACCTTCTAATAAACATTCATTAGGATTAACTCTATTCTGTACACATTGTGGTTAACAAAAATGGACAAATGGGAAGCAGTTATGGAAATAATGATACCAATAAGGGAAGGATAAGAAAGGAAGGAAAGGAAGAACAAAGGAAGGGAGGAAGGAGAGGGAAAAGGGAAGGGATGTGGAAAGGAATTACTCATAAATAACAAAGAAAGGTGGGTTTTAAGTCTTCTTGATATTTCAAAGAAACTCTTGTTCAAAAGATACAGCATTAAGTAGAAATATGGATGAAAAAAACAATTTGTTACTTTCCATATGTCTGATTCTCCAAAATCTTATCTTCCATTTCCATGTGAAACATATTAAAAGAACTCAAATAATAGGAAAGAGATTGCTCCAAGGCTGTCTTTGCTGCCATTAATTTAATGTTGGTGTGCTTAGAGGAATTCAAGGGGTTGAAACAGCAACCCAAGTAGAATTGGGGTCAAATGTGGCATCCCAGGTTTACAAAACCTACTATTTGAAAGGCTGAGACAAAAGAATGACGAATTCAGGCTCTCTTTGTGCTACAGTGAGTTGAAGGTAAATTTGAGTAACTCAGAATTGTTTTTTTTTTCCCAAAAGAACACCTATATTCAGTATGAACTAAAGCTATAAAATAAGACAATTAATCATATTTGAACATTTATTGAATGGCAATTTCACTGTACATGACAATGTAAGCAATCCTTATTTCTTCCTCTTAGCAGGACAGTTTATATATAACTCGCAATTTCTTACACAATACGCATTCATATATAATTTAAATACCATGCATTAGAACTTTGAAAGTAGTCTGATTCTTTGTACAGACAGGGCCTTTGACATACTGAACCAGTTCCATCTCTCTGACTTATAGCCTTAGTCTGAAAAGATTCTAGTTTTGTTACTGGTGGTTGGGGTTGGGAATGTCTTTTTTTAAAAGATTTATTTATTTTATTTATTTGAGTAAACAGTTGTTGTCTTCAGACACACTAGAAGAGGACATCAGATCCCATTACAGATGGCTGTGAGCCACCATGTGGTTACTGGGAATTGAACTTAGGACCTCTGGAAGAGCAGTCAGTGCTCTTATCTCTGAGCCAGCTCTCCAGGCCCAGTATTTTACTTTTGAATAATGAATCTTCTTACTCTAAACTGCCCTCTTCTACTATTCCAAGACTCTTCTTTACCCAACATGTTCATTCTTTAAATGCTTTTTCCAAAGATACATTCTTTTCTATATCAATTTTAAGTATTAATGCAGAGATAGAGATGGAGGTAATGGAGAAAGTAGGGCAACTTAAGCTAGTCTAGTTTTTCTAGTCCCTGGCCTTAGAGAAACCCTTACTAGAAAGATTCTGGCTAATTTGAATGGATTGATAAAAATCACAAAACAAGTGCCTATATTAAACAATATTTTCTTGGTTGATATAAATAATTATTTTACTAGCTTTATCTGATTCATGCTAACATTGAAGTATGACAGTGATTCAATTTCCCAACACTAGTTATATATTATTAGGCACAAATCTGATGTTATATATCATTAGGCACAAGTCTCAGAATATATATGGCAAATACTGGGTACCAGACAGCACAGCATAATTGTATCATCTCAAGTCATTACTTAAAAGTTCCTAGTTAGAAACTTTAGAATTGTACCAGTATGGCATGAGACCTCAAAGGTCATTCAAAAAACACACAAGATAGGCTGTTAACAGTGAGACACATTCACTTGAATGAAGGTAGTAAATCTAATACATTTTAAAGTCAGCATTAAAAATGGTCCCTTTCAGAGGTTGAAATCCTAGAAATGAGCTTCCCGCATCTCCATGTTCTTACCCTGTCTTTTTTCTTTTTCTTTTCTTTGCTTATTTAAAGCTCTGCTAGCATTGCCAGGATTCATGCTGACCTCGGCTACCTCCAGGGAATCTAGAGGGTAACCTGGCTTTCTACTTCTCTGCTTTCAACAGACACTTTCTACAGAGAGCTGAGTGTAATACTTTTTATTACTTCCAAGATGGTTTTTGTCCAAGGGTTTAATGAGACAGATGGGAAAAATAACTTTTCCAAATAGCAGGGGAAGGGGCTATTTCCTACATAACTGTCTCAACAAAACTCAAAGTAAAAGAAAAAAGTCTCATTCAACTTGAGAAGGAAGAAGAACTTCTGCATCATTTGGTCAAGCTTTACCCATTATAATGTTTTGTTTTTCAGTCGCAACATCATTTGTTAAAGAAGTATATACTAGGGGCCTCTGCTCCTGGCTCTGGAGCTAATATGGGTTTCTGTTATGATAACATCAGTGTGTCTGAAGATTCAAAGAGATAAACTCATCTCATATCTCCAGGAAAATCTTGCCTTCATTTATCATGAAAACACTATAACAAACATTATGAAAAATTCATAAAAATGCTGCATGAGTTTCTCTGCTGGCTGTGAGGAATAGTCTTTCAACAATACTCAGTGGAATGATCTTGAACTAGCTCTTCTGTTAATGGGGAATTTCTTTAAAGACCTAAGAGATCATAAGACATGTTTACTATTCATTATGACTTGCAGAACTCAGTAGAACAATTGATTGAAATGTGTCTTTTGAATTCTCTGCAGCTCTGTGGTATTATGTTCTACCAAACTGCAGCTTATTGACAAAGGAATGTCAATCCAATTTCAGGTTACTATTGTCCAGTCAGGCCACCTCTACCTTCTCATTTATCACTTTCTTATTTCTAATAATATTGTGTTAGTTTTGTAGAGTGGGATTAATGTGATAACAATAATTTAAAAATCAGTCTTAACTGTACATCTTCATAAAATTTGCTAGTTCTGTACAATTTTATAGATATCATTATTTAGGCATAAAGAGAAAAAGTTTAAGTGATAACGCATATCATTATTGTGCATGAAGAACAATGGTTCTATCAGCCTAAACTGTTTCCTCCTAGACCTTTGACTCAGTTGTTTTCTCGCCCATCTGTAGACCCAGGCTACTATACTTATATTTATTCACATTTGGTTGTGTTTTCTTTAGCATTTTATATATAAAAATCAATCATATTGCATACGGTATTTTTGTTGAACATTTACATTTAGGGTAAGTTTTCTCAACATTAAGACTACTACACTACTAACCCTGCTTTGTTGTGTTTGTGGCCTATTTTAGGCTGTGTAGAAGACTGAGCAGCAGTTCTTTTTTTAATTAGATCTATTCTTTCTTTATATTTCAAATGTTGCTCCCTTTCCTGGTTCCCTTCCCCCAAATTCCCATAAGCCATCTTCCCTTCCCCAATCAACCCTCCCCTCTTCCCTGTCCTGGTATTCCTCTACACTACAGCATCAAGTCTTTCCAGGACCAAGGGCCTCTCCTCCCTTTGTTTTCTAACAAGAACATCCTCTGCTGACTATGTGTCTGGAGCCATGGGTCCCTCCATGTGTATGCTTTGGTTGATGGTTTTATCCCTGGGAGCTCTGGGAGTTCTGGGTGGCTTGTATCATTGTTCCTCCTATGGCACTGCAAACCCCTTCAGCTCCTTGGGTCCTTTCTCTAGCTCCCCCATTGAGGACCCTGTCTTAGTCAGGGTTTCTATTCCTGCACAAACATCAGGACCAAGAAGCAAGTTGGGGAGGAAAGGGTTTATTGAGCTTATACTTCTGCATTGCAGTTCATCACTAAAGGAAGTCAGGACTGGAACTTAAGCAGGTCAGGAAGCAGGAGCTGATGCAGAGGCCATGGAGAGATGTTTCTTACTGGCTTACTTCCCCTGGCTTGCTCAGCCTGCTCTCTTATAGAACCCAAGAGCACCAGCCCAAAGGCGGTACCACCCACAAGGGGCCCTCCCCACTTGATCACTAAATGAGAAAATGCCCCACAACTGGATCTCATGGAGGCACTTCCCCAACTGAAGCTCCTTTCTCTGTGATAACTCCAGCCTGTGTCAAGTTGACACACAAAACTAGCCAGTACAGACCCTGTGCTCAATTCAATGGCTGGCTCAGTGTGTCCCCCTCTGTATTTGTCATGCACTAGCAGGGGCTCCCAGGTGATAGCTATATCCAGCTCTGGTCAGTCAGCACTAGTGTCTGGTTTTGTAACTTTATATGAGATGGATGCCTGGGTGAGGTAGTCTACTATTGGTAGCATTGCTGAGTTGTAACAGTCAACTATGTTGCCAAATCGCTGACCTATAGCTCAGTGGTAGAACACTTGGCTAAAACTCAATAAGATATGTGTCTGTACTCATGCTTGTGTGTGGGCTTGCATGGGCGACAAGAGGACAAGTTGAGGTACTTGGTTCAGCCCTTTCACTGTGTGAGTCAGGATAATTGAACTCAGATCATGAGACTTGCTGGGCCATCATACAGGCTTCATGAGCCATACAATTTAAAACACTCTCTTATCTTGAGTGCTTGAAGTTTGCTAAGGAGTTTAGTCTAAGGAATAATCAAAAAACTCATACATTGGGATCATAAACTTATGATCCCAATATATAAGTTTATATAGACATAAAGACCAATTTACATATTGTATATTGAGTTGTAGAAGATATTTTAAAATGAACTTTGAGGATTGTAATAATCAAGAATATTTTCTTAGGGGCTAGGTCTTAAATTAGAATTTAGAGGATGAGAAAGTTTTGAGTAAGAGCAACACTTTCAATAAAGACAGAGGTAAGACAGACCCTAACATGTTAGTAAGAAAATAGTTGATTCTGAGGAGTAGAAGAATCAAGATTGAATAGCTAGAATAGTGTCAAATTCTAAGTCTTGGATAATAAGTATTAGAGTTGTAAACGCTGACAATTAAACCAGAAGAAAAGCAAATTTGAGCAGAGATTAGACAGACAAAAGAATGCAGAGATTTAAATTTAGGTAGTTTACCACTATTAGACTAGTCAGTGTCTACCTTTGATAGGTATTATTCACAACTGTACATTAATAATGCTCCAGTTTAAGTTGTGTAGACTATATATTCCCTAACAGAAATAGTGATTTTAGGAAAACCTTTATCATGAAAGCAGAATCTTCTTTCCTTTCATAAACTTTTGTTCCTGATAAAATGTTTCTCCGTAGAACTATAAACACACTCCTCATAAATTCAAGAGCCAGCAGTGACCCCTGCTCCTGGGCATTAATCCAAGTTCTCTGGTTCTTAGATCATAAAATTTAGATTGAGCCCTTTGAACTCACTGGAGAAAATGGTATTCCTCAACAGAGAAGTGAAACTTATTTCTTAAGTTGGCACTCATCTTTCTTTAGGTCCAACTCATTAAAATACCGTGAAATTAGTTTGTCGGCCATAATATTGAGTTAATAGAGTTTTTAATACATCTATTGTTAAAAATGTTTTTTTTTTCTTTTAGTAAGGTTGGATGTTCCAAGCGAATATTTCAAATCTAATAATTGGATTTTAAATTGCCTTATTCCAGGAATGTATTTTCTAAGTTTTTCTGAGTTTAATTAATTGAAAGCTCTTAAATATTCCAATCTAAGTTCTGCTCTGTTGGAATTGATAAATTCAAATTTGCCTGCATGTTTTTAAATCAACCCCCTACATTTAACACATCTATTCCATATTATAAAGGATCAAAGAAAATAGCAGAAAACAACTTCCATGTATACATTAGGTGCCTTTAAGTTATGATATGCAATTTAAGTTAATTTGGTAGCTATAATGACTTTTTACTATTATGTTCTTGGCTTATTTGAGATAATATTGGTAGATAAATGTCTTTTACATTATGGTATGAATTCTTTTCAATACTGCAGGTTAATTGTACATACTGCTTGTATGGTTAAGAGAGTAGCAATACATCCTTAAAATATCACATTTTCTAAGTAACTGAGCACTATTAAATGTATTTACAGATAGGCTACAGTGTGACATTTCAATACAGGTATTCAATATAATTAATACACCCATCATCTGAAACACTTATCATTTCTTTGGGTTTGGAACATTTAAAATCCTTCCTTCAAGTTATTATAAAGTATATAAAGAAATCTTGTAAACTATATTTAGCCTACTGTACTATAGAACGTTAGAAGTAACTCCTCATATTCAGCTACTTTCCTGGATGTCTTAAGAATCTTCCAACTAGCCCCTCTGCACATCCCATTTCTAGTCTCGAGTTACACTGCTATTCTAGTCTCATCTTTTTTTGAGATTAACTTTTTACTTTTGTATATAAGTGAGGCAAAAATCACTTCTCTAAAGAAATTAAAATGTTTAATTTACTGTATTGAAGATCAATAAGTGACGAATCACCACCCTCAGGTCAGGCTCTGCTAAATTTCCATAAATATTGATTTATATAGCCACAGATTTCTCCTTCATTGTGACCTTTACATTGTCAATAACAAATATATGACTGAATACATCACAATTCTTAGGAAATGAATGCTACATGTATTATAATCACATAATCATTTTTGAATTTATGTTAATTGGACTCTTAATGGTAAGAATAAAGCCCATTAAGTACATTTCCATAAATGATCTCCTAAGAACTTATGAGCTCTGGGCTCCAAGAGTTAAGAGTATATAGCACTCTTGTAGAGGACCTAAGTTTGATTTTCAAGTACCCACACTGGGGTCCATGGGTGATCCAATGTCTTGGCCACCACAGAAAATTGCATCCACCTATTCATACATAACCACAGGCAGTAGCTTAGGCACTTAATTAAAGATTAAAGATAGCATCTTCAAAATGATAATTTATGCATTTAGTTAAAGCATGATATATTCATTTTTAATACAATCTATAGAGTCAACATCAGTGTTTCTGAAATTTCCTGTCTTGACAACCAATGATTTCTTTTCAGTAATTATGAATTCAGAACATTATGAAACTTTTGAAGAAATGCTTTTTTTGTTGTTTTGTTTTTCAAGACAGATTTTTTTTTTGTTGTTTTCTTTTTGAAGACATTTTCCTCTGTATAACCTTGCCTGTCTTGGAATTTCTTCTATAGTCCAGCCGGGCCTAACTCACAGAGACCTACCTGTCTCTGCATCCCACGTGCTGGAATTAAAGACATGCGCTGTTATCACCTGGGTGATAATGGGTGGTTATAGATGGTTTTGAGCCACCATATTGGTAGTGAAATAAAACCTAGGTTCTTTGAAAGAACAGTCAGCAATTTTAACTATTGACTCATTTTGCCTGCCCCTTAAAATTATCTCATAATTTAAAATGACAAATGTAGTGTTGATTTTCTATGTAATCATTCTTAGACAGCTTAATATCTGTTATGTGGAAGAAACATTGGAGATAAGTTATAATTAAGGAGACAGACTGCTTGACATGATATTCTAACTGTAATTATAGAGTCTCTTGAGGTTGAAATAGGACATTGAGACCATCCTGGACAGTAAAGTGAGGTCTGGTATTAAACATGAATAAAAAAAAATGCAAAGTAAATTAAAAGGACAAGCAAAAAGATTCAGTTATTTATAGATGTTAATCTCAGTTATAGTATAAGGGGCTAGGAAACTAAGTTATAGAAAAATAATAGTTCAATAATGCTATAAGAGCTTTTTGTTTCCATTATTAGAAAATTCATTTACCATGAAAATTATTTTTTAAGGGAAGTCTTTTGATTTGAAAGAGGATCTTATCATGTACTTCTAGCTTGCCTCAAATTCAGGCGATGCACCTGCTGCATACTCGCCAGTGCCACGATTAGAGTACCACAGGCATCATAACAACAAGCATATACTATATATGTTCTAAAAATGTATCATCTGGCAATTAGATCTGAAAAACAAGAATTAAAGGCATGAAAACCAGAAAGAAGGGATGAAAACAGTATTTATTCACATAAGTGTACACAGAGAAAATTCTTTAGAGTCCTATGAATATTAATACCAAAGCTGCAAGATACTAGGTCAATATACAGAATTTGGTTGTATTCGTATACGTGAGAAATCAAAAATAAAAATAATGTTAAGAAAGTAATTCTAGTGTAATGCCAGGCCAGGAAAGTGGGAGGGGGCATGGGATAGGGGGTTTTGGGAGGGGTAATGAGGAAAGGGGATACCAATCGAAATGAAAATAAAGCAAATATCTAACAAAAAATAAAAGGGTGACTTCTACAGTGGAAAAAAAAAGAAAGTAATTCTAGTTACAATATCATTAAAAGCAACAAGATATTTAGAAATCCATGTGATCAAGGAAGTTTGAGATACACACAATGAAAATGACAAAATAATACTCAGTAAAATTAGGGAACATTGAAATAAATGAGACAAAATTCAATGTTATGGATTTAGAAAATGAAATAACAGTGAGAAAGATTTGCTAGGAAGAAAATCAGGGACCAGGGAGAATGATCTGTGTACAAGTGTCCACTGGTGGTGCTTAGCCTGTTAAAGGCAAATTTGGGTGAATTCGGCCTTTTGTCACATATTTGGTACCTTTGAATCAATAATATCTAGATATAGTTATAAAAAGTTGTGTAACTTTATTCCAAATGATGTAACTATCCAAGTGATTCTGACTAAATATTTCGCTCTCATCAAAATCACTGAAACTATTACCGACAACTCCAAACCAAACCCAGTGTAGGATTCAGTGGCTGGTTTGGCTACATTGCTTCTCACAGGGTGTAATTTTGCCTTTCCAATATCTTTGTCTATTTATTTGCATTTTAATTTGTCTGGATCAGCACTTTTCAGCATGTAAGTCTGTGTACCATAACCATGCCTTGTACCTGAAAAGGTCAGAAGGCATCAGATTCCCTGGAATTGGAATGACAGATAGTTGGGAGTCTCTATGACAGAGCTGGGAACCAAAGCTAGATCTCTTGGAAAAGCAGTTAGTGCTCTTACCCATGACCCATATCTCCAGCACTCCTCCTTCTCTTCCTCCCTCCTCCTCCTTGTTCCTCCTCTTTCTTTCCTTTCTTTCCCGCTTGCTCTTCTTCTTCCTCCTTCTTCTCTCAGAAAGGTCTTGCTGAGTAACCCAGGCTACTAACATTGTAGAAGACATGTATACTTTTTGCACAGGCAATATTTCAGAATATGGAAGAGGTAAAAGATAGAACTAAAAATATCTGTATTCTAGGCCAGAAATAGCTATTACAACCCATAGAAAATATAGTTACCTGCCTTTTCAAGACTGTACTTGTCGAAAAAAAAATCAGTTATGGTAAAGGGTGGGGTTTCTGGAGCCCTAGTCCTTCCTACATTACTGAAATTTTGGGAGATATCTTTTGACATTAAAAAGATACTTAAGAGTTCTGATCATGAGGGTAATAAAAAGGTCATTATGTTTTGTTGTGTACTCGCTGCTGAGCCTGCCAAACTCTAAAGGATAGTTCCAAACACATAGTCACAGCAATGGCCTTGGTTAAACGCAATGACAAAAGACAACAAAAAAATGAATGTGGATGGAGATTTGAAAGAAGAAAAGCGAACTGACCAGGGAGAGAGTAAGATGAGAGACTGTGGGAAACAATAAATACGTTTCATTATGTATGAAATTTTCAAAGACAAAAGCTAATTTATATAAGACATCTGTGTTAGAAAGTCTTACAACCAAGCAACAAAGAGACAACACAATTGAAAATGACCAAAGAAGTAGAATAGATATTTTGCCAAAAACTACAGTGGCTAACATACATTAAAAAGATACTTAACAGTTCTGATCATGAGAGTAATAAAAATAACAACCATAATATGATAGCAATTCACATATACTATATTGACTTTTACTTAGTAATCTGGGAACTTGCAAAGACTGACAATGATTTATAAAAATAAGAAACATAAAAGCTTGATGATGTGAAATGACTCCTCTGCTATGAACAACAATGCAGCAGTACTTCAAAAATGTAAATGTTTTAATTACCACATGATCCAGCAATTCCAGTTCTGGCTAGATATACAGGTAAATTAAAAGATATATTTAAGTAAAATTTTGTACCAAATGTTTACACCACTGTTATTTACAATAATTTCAAAGTAGAAACAATCCAAATAGTTATCCACTGATGAAATATATGCTAGCTAGTTTCATGTAAGCTTGACAGTCTATCTAGTCATAAGAGACTCGGGAGCCTTAACCTGAAAAAAAAAAAAATCCGCCAGCCTAAGATCAGGTTATGGACATGTCTATAGGGCATTTTCTTTTCTTTATTTTTTTTTAAGATTTATTTATTTATTATATGTAAGTACACTGTAGCTGTCTTCAGACACCCCAGAAGAGGGCATCAGATCTCATTACAGATGGTTGTGAGCCACCATGTGGTTGCTGGGATTTGAATTCAGGACCTTAAGAGCACTGAATTCAATGTTTAAGAGCACTCAGTGCTCTTAAACACTGAGCCATCTCTCCAGCCCCTATAGGGCATGTACTCAAGAAGTAATTAGTGGGGAAGGGCCCAGACCATTGTGAGTAGTGCTACCCTTTAGTGGTCTTGAGTTATATAAGAACACAGGCTGCAGAAGCCATGAGTAGCAAATCTGTAAGTACGTCTTCATGGCTTCTACATCAGCTCTTATCTCAGGTTTTTGTCCTAGTTGAGCTCTTGTCTTGACTTTTTTTGGTGATGAATTATGATGTGGGAGTACAAGCTCAATAAACCCTTTCCTCCTCAACTTGCTTTGTTCATGGTACTTAATCACAGCAATAGTAACCCACACTAAAACTGATAAATGAAATCTAGTGTATCACATAATAGGATATCATTCTTCCATAAGAGGAATCAAGTACTGATCGATCTGCTAAACCAAAGATATGAGTTCAAAATATTGTGTTAAGTGGAAAAATTAGGATTACTATATGCATCCATACAGTGACACAAGGCCTAATATAAAGGAAATTCAGCTTTTCTGTTTGCTTACTTTGCATACCATAAAAAACAGATTGATGCCTTTTTCAAGGGTCTTGGCAGTGTTTGTTGCAATGTGGTAAACGAGAAGGCCAGAGAAAGACTGAAAACAACACCCAGAGAAACTCCCACCTTAAATTGTATTGCTTTAAAGAAGATTAAAGTTATCACAAAGTCAATCTGTAGATATATAATATATAAAATATCTATAAAGGGAAAATTCCTGTTTTTCAGAACTAAATTTATTTTATTTTCTCTTGGTGAATAGTTTCCAAGGATCTAGTATTTAATTTGCTATGTGTTAATTACTGGGTTAGGCACTGTTGGAAAAAACCCTTATATTCTAATAGATAAAACAGTTTAAAATCTGGTAGAGAAAATGAGATATTTCTCTAACATATGATTGGTCTTTTATTAGATATTGTATGTGGTATGCTATTCAGCATTTCAGACATATGGAAATACAAAGGCCAGAGTGCACATGCTCAATTGCAAACACCTATTTAGAAACTTTGCACTGGAACTTGATGGATAAATAGGATTAGACTGAAAAATGAGATCTTGAAATCAGAATTGTGCAACACTGCCTTTAGTATTTGGAAGACAAATACTTGAATATAGTTCCTAGCTAAAAAACAATAATTTAAATAATTTCATTAAAACATTCTAATAAATTCTTAGAGGTTATCTATATAAATCTAATTTTAAGCCAAGTGGGCTGTCCTCAATTTGTGATTCCAGCAACAAAAATGTTCTATGTTCAAGTCTGAACTTGGCTACACAATGAAATTCTATCTTCTAAAAGAGCAAAACAATCTGTAATCCATACAATAATAATACAAGTATTTGTGACATATATGAGCTTACCTAAATAGTTGTACTGGTTGGTTTTGTGTGTCAACTTGACACAGGCTGGAGTGATCACAGAGAAAGGAGCTTCAGTTGGGGAAGTGCCTCCATGAGATCCAGCCGTGGGGCATTTTCTCAATTAGTGATCAAAGGGGGAGGGCCCCTTGTGGGTGGTACCATCTCTGGGCTGGTAGTCTTGGCTTCTATAAGAGAGCAGGCTGAACAATGCAGGGGAAGCAAGCCAGTAAATAACATTCTCCCACAGATTCTGCACCCGTTCCTGCTTCCTGACCTGCTTAGTTCTAGTCCTGACTTCCTTTGGTGATGAACAGCTGTGTGTGTGGAAGTGTAAGCAGAATAAACCCTTTCCTCCCCAATTTGCATTTTGCTCTTGGTGTTTGTGTAGGAATAGAAACCCTGACTAAGACAAATTGGTACCAGCATAGTGGGGTATTCCTGTGACAACCTGACCATGTTTTAGGGAGGACCGTGGAAGGACTTTGGAACTTTGGGCTAGAAGATCCATTCAGTGTTAAGGGTTCTGTGGGATGTTTTGTAGGAGCTTGGAAGATAATGTTGAGACCAGTGCAGAAGATGGAGGCCTAGCTTGTGAAATTTCAGAGGGAAGATTAAATACTCTTATCAGGGCCATGTTTTGATTGTGAAGATTCTGTGGTTTTGGTTAACTGGGCTGAAGAATCAGCTGTGGTTAACAAGATACCAGAATCACTAAAGCAAACCTTTGTGTTACTGGGACTATTGATGCTGGTTAGCTGGAGCTAAGAAATTAGCAGTGATTAAGAAGAAACCAGCATCACTGAGGTGAAATCTTCTGGGAAGTGTTTTCTGAGAGCACAGAGGCTGTGTTCCAGAGAGCCAAGGTTATACCTTGTGCAGTGGCTGGACTTGGTAGTGTGTAAGTATCACCCAGGTGGTACTAGTTTTGAATGCATGAAGGGGTCATGAAGAACAGCTGAGCCTTGGCACTGTGAGAGGCCATGGAGGGCAACTGGTGAAGGTGCAGCCTCAGTTGCAATTGATGGCCCAGGATTGAAGGGGTCATTCAAAGGAGTTGAGGCTTCGCACCATGAAGAAAGCCTGTGAGAGGCAATTGGTGAAGCCTAGTTTCAGCAGAAGACAGTAGTGTTTTGGAGATACCAGTACCGTGAGATAACCACCAAGAGCAGCAGCAGCACTGGAGTATAGGCAGCTGGAGCCTAGAAGACAAGCTATGTGCTATAAAGAGCAGAGCTGGAGAAGTGACCCAAGCCTTTGGAGGAGCCCCAGAAAATCATGAGTTGGATCCCAGACATTGGACTATTTGATTTTTGATTTTGATTTTGACTGTGCCCTGGTATTTTTCCCTCCTGAAGGAAGAAAGTATTTTAGTGGAGTCCACAGTTAAGAGACTTTGAATTTTTAAAAGACTTTGAATTTTAAAAGATATTGGACATTTTAAAGGAATTGAACTTTTAATATGTAAAGACTGTGGGAATTTTAAAGTTATTTAGATCTTGGGGATGAATAAGAAAGTAAAGGCTGTGGCATGTAATAAGGACACACGCTCCACTATGTTCATAGATTTTTATAATAGCCAGACGCTGGAAAGAATCCCGCAACAAGGAATGGATACAAAAACTGTGGTATATATACACAATGGAGTACTCTTCAGCCATTAGAAACAATGAATTCATGAAATTCTTAGACAAATGGATGGAGCTGGAGAACATCATACTAAGTGAGGCAACCCAGACTCAAAAGATCAATCATGGTATGCACTCACTAATAAGTGGATATTAACCTAGAAAACTGGAATACCCAAAACATAATCCACACATCAAATGAGGTACAAGAAGAACGGAGGAGTGGTCCCTTGTTCTGGAAAGACTCAGTGAAGCAGTATAGAACAAAATCAGAACAGGGAAGTGGGAAGGGTTGGGTGGGAAAACAGGGGGAGGGAAGGGGACTGATGGGACTTTCGGGGAGTGGGGGTCCAGAAAAGGGGAAATCATTTGAAATGTAAATAAATATATCAATAAATTTAAAAAAATTTAAAAAAAATTAAAAAAAGATCAATCATGGTATGCACTCACTGATAAGTGGATATTAGCCTAGAAACGTGGAATACACAAGACATAATCCACATATTAAATGATATCCAAGAGGAATGGAGGAGTGGCCCCTGGTTCTGGAAAGACTCAGTGCATCAGTATAGGGGAATGCTAGAACAGGGAAGGGGAAAGGAGTGGATGGGGTAATGGGGGAGGGGTAGAGGGCTTATGGGACTTGCGTGGAGTGGGGAGCCAGGAAAGGGGAAATCATTTGAAATGTAAATAAAAAAATATATCGAATAAAAAATGCACAAAAAAGAAAGTAAGGGTTGAGGCTTAATAGTGATGTATTTGTGTGTCATGTTGACAAGGGGTCGGTTGTACTGGCTGGTTTTGAGTATCAACTAGACACAGGCTGGAGTTATCACAGAGAAAGGAGCTTCAGTTGGGAAGTGCCTCCATGAGATCCAGCTGTGGCATTTTTTCAATTAGTGATCAAGGGAGTAGGGCCCCTTGTGAGTGGTGCCATCTCTGGACTGGTAGTCTTGGCTTCTATAAGAGAACAGGTTGAGAAAGCCAGGGGAAGCAAGCCAGTAAGGAACATTCCTCCATAGCTTCTGCATCAGCCCCTGCTTCCTGACCTGCTTGAATTCCAGTCCTGAATTCCTTTGGGGATGAACAGCTGTATGGAAGTGTAAGCAGAATAAACCCTTTCCTCCCCAACTTGCATCTTGGTCATGATGTTTGTGCAGGAATAGAAACCCTGACTAAGACAGTAGTTATCTGTAATATGATTTCAAAGTGAAAGAACATATTAGTGTAATTTTGATACAGTCACATTTATATTTGTGAATAAATGAGTTTGACAGACTTTCAAATGATTCATTCCTTTTTTTTCTCTTTTTTCCCCTGAGATAGAGTTTCTCTGTGGAGTTAAGGCAGTCCTGGGACTCATTCTGTAGACCAGGCTGGCCTCAAACTCAGTGATCCACCACCTACCTATACTTTCCTAGTGCTGCAATTTAAAGTATGCTCCACCATGCTTGGCACTCAAATAATTTATTCTCATTTCAAAAATAAAATTATCTGGACATTTGTGATACTTCTGTGACATTTTTTGTGAGTAGAACAGTAGGCCATTCCATTCAGTTCATGCCTCAGTGCAAGTGGAAATACAGGACTTCAGGTAGGGTAGTTGACCACACTACCAGTTGAAACGTATCCCCAGGAAGTTCTATTTTTGATTGGCATTATATCTTTATGTATGCATGTAAATATGTGTATATATCCATACATGTGTGTGTAATGCATCCAATAAACATATCTCAAAATTATAATACATCTCATTAAAATAGATTCACGTGTACATTGCTTAATGATCACATTAGGCTAATTAGGATATCTATCACCTTAAACATTCATCATTCATTCTTTGTTAAGTATAAATTAAATCCCCTTTGTGACTATTTTTTACTATAATCAGTTATAGTCAAATTATCCAGTATTTATTCTTCCTAACATTAATACTGTAGTCATTGGCCAACTTGTCTCAACTCTATATAGACTCTTCACTTCATGTTTAACAATCAATATTCTCTTCTAACTCCAGTAGGATCATATTTCCTTAGTTTCCACATGAGTTAGACCATATCATATTTCTCTTTCTGTGCTGTGCTTCATTTAGAATCTCTTCTAGTTCCAACTGTATAGTCACTAATAACAGTATCTCATTCTTTTTATAGTAGACTAAAATCCATTGTGTATATATGTGCCATGGTTTCTTTGTCCATTTAAGAGTACTTAAGTTGATTCCATAATCTAATGATTAAATTATGTTTCAATGAACATGATAGCATACATCTCTACTCAATATACTGAGTTCACCTTTGGCTACATGCTAAAACTTTACAATGTCCAGCATCTCAATTTAAAGGTTTGTTTAACCTTTTTGTTTTCTCAACTTAAAATAATGTTTAAACAGATTAAACAATTAATAAATTTAAAAAGATCTCAGGCATCACTGGGTTCTGTAATTTATATACTATCCTTAACTATTAGATTTGACTACTTCCCGATTTTTATTTTTCCTTTTAATGATTAGGATAGGCAAGAAAGATAAAGCAAATTTATCCAAAAGTTACATCTATATTCAGATGAAGAAACTAAAAATGTGAAATAAGATTTGACTGATTCAAAGTGTGTACACTTTAACTCTGATCCAACTACAAAAATATAGTATGCCCTCCTTTTTACCTTTTATTTTGAGACAAGCTATTGTGTAATCCACACTGCCATCACTTCTAGTCCTCCTGCCTCCAACTCACAGGGCCTAGGGTTACATGATGGCGCCACCATCACTGCTAGATCTTAATATCTTTCCACTTTTAATTTTTTTTTTCCAAGGAAAAGAATTCCTTTTGAAAGACTTTTTTAGTTGTATAAAAACACTGATATGTGCCCAGTTATATTTTTACCAGATCAGCCACTTGTGTGTTTGTGCCCTGGAAACTATGTCCTATCTGACACCAATTGTTCTATCATTCCTTCAAAAACGATTTTTTCTTTTTCACTAATTACTTTTATCAGTGAGCAACACAGTAGGTTTTATTTTTTGATACATCTTACCTCTCCAGTACTCTCACCCATCTCTTCCCCCCTTTCTCATGAATCCTTCTTTTTCTTCAAATAGCTCTCTTTCTACTCTCATCCCACATGTATTTATGCATGCATACACACACATATACATGAGTGTGCACATGCATGCATGTGTGTATAATTTCTACACATGACAAATTTTGGAAATTTATCATTCATTGCTCACTTTATCCTTCTCTCCTTCCTCATAATCATCCTTCTACTTTCATGTCATGAATAGTCTCATTCACTCTCCTTCAAATGATATAATTTTATTCTTCTTATAGCTGAAAAGAAAAAATAAACCTTCATTGTATGTATATATTACATTTGTCTACTCATTCCTGGGTGATTCTAGAGCGTGCCAGATCGGCAATGAAAATCATTACAGGAGGGTCATATGGTAGGTAGCTCTATTTTCAGAAATCCCCCGTGCTGATTTTCATAGTGGTTGTATCAGATCACATAGTCCTCAGAAGCTTTCTCAGTATTGTCCCGGTATTCATTATTGTTGACTGTTTTGATAATAGCCATTTTGATCTTGATATACCAACTTTCACATCTCTTTGAGATTTTCCTACTTTTTTTCCTATCTCTTGAATATTAATTTGAAGATAGGAAAGGAAGTCAAATGGGCTCACTCTCTGGGCACCAACAAATAAAACAAAAGCAGCCCTGAAAATCTTTATGTGGCTTGCCTTTTCCCTTGGGCAGTAGCTTTCACATTCCTGGAAAAAATACTTTATACTCCATTTTATTAGCTTTGAATCCTTTTTAAACTTGCTGAAATATTCTCATTTTTATCACATAGTCTTTAATCATACTGGCTAGAGATTTATCTAATTGGTAAATGCAAATACTCCTGAAGAGCCTAGCCAGGGAGGGCAAGTACCACATTATTCAGTCCCACTCTGTTGTGATTAATTTATATTAGAGTAATTGTATAATAATCGTGAGCAGCTGTTTCAGGATGAGAATGTTCTTTGATGAGAGGGCACTGGTGAGTCGGGTAATCAGGTTGACAGAGAAGATTGGAAAATCTAAGTGAAATTCTGTACTTCCTGGAGCACTTCCAGTCCAGTATGAGAGAGAGGAGACCCTGGTGCTGACTTCATAAGAGTCATCAAGAAACTGTGCTAGGGCAAATGAAGGCAAAGAGGCAATTATTAAGAAAAGTTGACCTTATTCAACAATTTATTGCAATCCAACCCAATCCCACTTAATAGTTAAACAAGTACAGTGAAATGGAGTTAAACTGCTAGGATTTTGTAGAGTTGAGGTTAGTCCCCCTTGCTTTCTAGTACACTGGTTATGCTCAGGAGCTGAATAACCTTGGAGATAAATGAACACTTGTCCTGATGCTGCATTTCCATTCAGAGGTCATAGCTGTTGGGTATTTTCTCCTCAAGGAGGTTCTGAAGCAGTAGAGACATGTAATTAAAAAAAATAATGACTCTAGGGCCTAGAGTCTAGGCAGAAAAAAGTATTTAAAATACCTAGCACTTTGTATGAATACATAGCAATTGAATTAATGATGTTTACAAGAAAAATTATTTCTTTGTGTTAGGTTCAATATCTGAGGGTCTAAGTATTAGGATAACAAAACACAAACTGTTAAGAGAAGACGCACACAATTTTGATGAATATTTATATCCATAGAATTTTACTGAATGTAAATTAAACTCAAAGGAGTACCAGAGGTGTTACTCCAGTAATTTCATGGTGGGAAAATGAAAGAGAATTGGGAGGACTAATTGATAAACAACACAATCTACCAACCTAATAAGGCAGGAAAAGTTTAATTTCCAGACATACCTGGGAAGACCTGGCTTTAACAGATAAGTCAAAGAAAGTATTTAGGCTTGGGAATTGATTTTATTTTCACAAATGAAAGTTATTTGGGACTTCTTGGGATAATATATTTCAGGAAAACAACAAATATATGGAAGATTATGAAATATCTGATATATTGTGACTGTTGTACTTCCATTTTGTGCATGCATGTGTATGTTATGAGAACGTGTATGTGTGTGTGTGTATGTGTGTGTGTGTTTGTATGTGTGTGTGCAGACAAGGTTAAATAGCTTACAGGAACAAAGGTAGGGATTACTTACAGAAAGCATGAATTACTAGTGGCTCCACCACTGAAGAAAACTCAAAAGGCATTCTGAGCTATTTACCACACTATGTCAGAATGTTAACATACTTAATGTGGATTCTAGAGTGCAATGACTATGACATGTTCAGAAGACAGTGTTCCACAACACTCTCCCCATCTCTCCTGTTCATAGGATTTTTTTCACTTTATCTCTGATTTTCTCCTGAGGCTTGGAGAAGGTGACATAGATATTTCATTTAATACACACTCACAGTACTTTGACCAATTATGATAATTTATCAGTGATAATTTATCATAATTTACAATATGTAGTAATGAAGTTGGCATTAGTGCTAATTTATGGGCACACAAATATTTTGAAGGTATTTTGATAGGTATAGCATGGTCACATAAAAAAAAAATGAAACAAAACAAAAACCTTCCTCAATAGGGCCGATGACTTCCATAGGCTTTTGATCAGGTTACAGGTGTGAAGTTCCTTCTGAGGAATGGAACAATAATTGAATCAGAAAGCAGTTGATACTCCCTACCAGTCAGGCTGCTCAAGGACCAGTGAGCAAATCTTGACTTAAAAGTGGTTAGAATAGCATGATAAGTCAACAGGTGAGTAAGGCTATTAATGTGCTTGTGTGGTTTCTTCAGCAATAAGGTTCTATCACTGCATCTGAAGGGCAACCAAAAACCAGGGAAATAGCTAATATTCTTACTGCTATTTCAAGGGTCTCACTGGTCAACATTTTATTGAAAGACTTCCAATTCCTGGCACTGGGATTTTTGTTTAATAATCTTGCAGCTTCTGGAAATGGATTTAACTACCAATGCTGAATATACTCACTCATTTTTTTTCAAAATTTTATTTCTTAATTAACTTATTAAATAGGTTTCCTTTGATCTTTTTCATGCATACTTAGTTTTAGTGGATGCCCTTTTCACGCCCTTCCCCCTAATATTCTTCATTTTACTTTTACATTACCTTCTTTCTACAATTTTCCCTCCGTTCCATTGAATTCTCAATTCCTCCTTTTGTGGGCTCTTTCAACTTTATAGGACTCTATGCACACATCTGCATGCACATATGTAAAAGTTAGATCTACTTATAAGAAAAATATGTAGTGGATATTAACCAAAAGGTACTGAACACCTAGAATACAATGCAAAGAACTCAAGAAGGTTAACAAGCCTAAGGGCAAAGTGAGGATGCCTAAATGCCACTTGGGACAAAGAAGAAAGCAATCACAGGGGTGTGGAGGCGGGGGTGGTGGGTGGGGGTGGGTGGGGGGTGAGGCAGGGACCAGGGTGGGAAAGGCAAGAGGGAGGGGAAGAATGCAACATAATCAGGTATTGCAGGGAACAGAACTGAAGGCCTAAAGGCCAGCAGAAAGAATGGAAAGAGGCAACCTCAGAAGGTAGGAGGTAGGAGGTAGGGGGACCCTTTAGGATATGCCAGAGACCCTGGAGGTGAAAGACTCTCAGGACTCAAAGGGAGGGACCTCAAATGAAATGCTTTATAGTGGGGAGAAGGAACTTGTAGAATCCACCTCCAGTGGAAAGAGAGGGCTTCAAGTGGAGGGATTGGGTTGCTATCACCCAGTCAAAAGCTCTGACCCAAAATTGTTCCTCTCTAAAAGAATTATAAGGACAAATTTGGAAGAGACTGAGGGAAAGCAGGTCCATTGACTTTGCCAACATATGATCCATCTCAAGAGCACGCTCCTAGACCTGACACTATTACAGAGGCTATGGTGTATTTACAGACAGGAGCCTAGCATGGCTGTCCCATGAGAGGCCCAACAAGCTGCTGTCTGAGACAGATACAACCAACCAATGAACTGAAGTTGGGGACCCGTGTGATTTAATTAGAGAAAGGCTGGAAGAAGCTGAGGAGGAAGGAACCTCTATAGGAAGACCAGCAGTCTCAACTAACCCAGACCCTTAAAATCTTTCAGGCATGGAGTCACCAACCCTGCAGCATACATAAGCTGGTCCAAGGCCCCCAACACATACACAGCAGAGGACTGCCTGGTCTGGCCTCAGGGAGAGAAGGTGGATCTAATCCTCCAGACATGAGACCCCAGGGAGCAGGGAGGCCTGGTGGGGAGCATGGGGGTTCTGGATATCCTCTTGAAGACAGGGGGAGGAGGGACTGTGGGAGGGCAGAACAGAGAGGGAGGTAACAACTGGACTATTAAAAAAGGTAATAAATAAAAAAAGAAAAAGAAAATGGAGGATTTGTCCTTTTTTTTCTTTTTTAAAAAGAAGTATTTATTAATTTTTAATTTTTTTAGTTGGATATTTTATTTCTTTACATTACAAATGTTATCCCTTTCCCCAGATTCCCCTCTATAAACCACATATCCCATCCACCCCTTACCCTGCTTCTATGAGGGTGCTCACTCACCCACCTACCCACTTCCACCTCGCTGCTCTAGCATTCTTCTACAATGGGGCATCAAACCTTAACAGTACCAAGACCCTCCCCTCCCATTGATGTTAAGTAAGGTCCCTTTAGCTCCTTCAGTCCTTCCCCTAACTCCTCCATTGGGGTCCCTGTGCTCAGTCAGATAGTTGGCTGAGAGCATCTGCATCTATATTGGGTAGGATCTGGCAGTGCCTCTCTGGATATAGCTCTATCAGGATCCTGTCAGCAAGCACTTCTTGGTGTCAGCAGTAGTGTCTGGGTTTGGTGTCTGCATATGGGATGGATCCCCAGGTGGGACACTCTCTGGATGGCCTTTCCTTCAGTCTCTGCTCCACTCTTTGTCCCTATATTTCCTTTAGACAGGAACAATTTTGGGTTAAAATTTTGGAGATAGGTAGGTGACCCCATCTCTCAACCGGGGGCTAAGCCTAATTCTGGATATGATCCCCACAGATTCTCCCTCTGCTTTGTGGGTTATTTCAGTTGTCATCCCATGGAACCCTGGGAGGTTCTTACTTTCTTGACATCTGGGACTTTCTGGTTGCTACCCTCAATTTCCCATCCCCCATTGCCACACACCTCTGTTAAATTTCCTGACCCTCTGTACATCTCCTCCATTTTCTCCTATACCTGATTCTTCCCCTATTTTTCTCCTCCCCCTCCTCTCTGTTTCATAAGTCCCTCCAACCCTCTAATTCCCTTGATTACATTGTCCCTACTTCTCAGTAGGACTGATTAATCCACTCTTTGTATGTTTCTTGTCATCCATGACTTGTGTTGTGGGTATTCCACACTCTTTACCTAATATCCACTTATTAGTGAGTGCATACCATGTGCATTCTTTTGTGACGGAATCACCTCACTCAGAATATTTTCTAGATCCATCCATTTGCCTGTGAGTTTCATGAAATCATTGTTTTTAAAAGCTGGATAGTACTCCATTGTGTAAATGTACCATAGTTTCTGTATCCATTCCTCTGTTGAAAGACATCTAGATTCTTTCCAGCTTCTGACTATTATAAATATGGCTACTATGAACATTGTGGAGCACGTGTCCTTATTACCTGTTGGAACATCTTTGGGGTATATGCCCAGGAGTGGTATAACTAGTTCCTCAGGTAGTACTGTGTCCAATTTTCTGAGGAACCACCAAACTGATTACTAGAGTGGTTTTACCAGCTTGCAATCCTACCAGCATTGGAGGAGTGTTCCTCTTTCTCCATATTCTGACCTGCATCTGAGTTTTTGATCTTAGCCATTCTGACTGGTGCGAGGTGGAATCTCAGGATCATTTTGATTTGCATTTCCCTGATGATTAAAGATGTTGAACATTTCTTTAGGTGTTTTTTGGCCATTCCAGTTTCTTCATTTGGGAATTCTCTGTTGATAGGGTTATTTGGTTCTTTGAAGTCTAACTTATTGGGTGAGGTGCAATGTGTGCTTTGAGCTTTAGTAAAGTTTCATTTATGAATGTGGGTGCCTTTGCATTTGGAGCATAGATGTTCAGAATTCAGAGTTGTATCTCCATGGGCCTTTCTTTCTTTAGGTTAGCAAAATTTTCTCCTATAATTTTGTTGAAGAAATTTACTGGCACTTTTAGATAGGAATGTTCACTTTCTTCTCTACTTATTATCCTTGGGTTTGGTCTTCTCATTGTATCCTGGATTTCCTGCGTGTTTTGGGTTAGGAGTTTTCTCATTTTGCATTTTCTTTGACTGTCATGTCAATGTTTTCTTTTTTATTAGATATATTCTTTATTTACATTTCAAATGTTATCCCCTTTCCTGGTCCCCCCCCAACCTCCCTAATCCATCCCCCTTCCCCTTGCTTACCAATCCTTCCACTCCTGCTTCCCTGTTCTGGCATTCCCTTACACTGGGGCATCCAGACTTCTCAGGACCAAGTGCCTCTCCTCTCATTGTTGTCCAATAAGGTCATCCTCTGCTACATATCTACATATGCAGCTGGCACCTTGGATCCCTCCATGTGTACTCTTTGGTTGGTGGTTTAGTCCCTGGGAGCACTGGGGATACAGACCAGGATTTCCCTTTCTGAATCTAGCTTTTTAAAAAAAAAAAAAAAAAACAAAAACAAAACAGTGAAAAGTCTTTTGGATGCTTTAGTTCCCAGAAATTTCATGTTTTCATTTATTTATGGTTGAATATGATTGCATTGTGAATATCTATGATATTTTTATTCTTCATTCATATGTTGTTAGAAATATAGGTTGATTTTGCTCCCTGGCTATTCTGACAAGAGTAGCAAAGAACACAGTTAAGCAAATATCTCTGCGATTGTATATGGTGGTTTTTGCTTATATCTTCAGGATTGCTATAACTAGGTCATAGGGTGTGTCCATTTTTCAGCTTTGGAGACTTCACATTGCTATTTGTCTTAGGGTTTCCATTGCTGTGAAGAGACACCATGACCAAGGTAACTCTTATGAAGGACAACATTTAATTGGGACAGGCTTACAAGAGTTTCAGTTCATTATCATCATGGTAGGACATATGACAGCATCCAGGCAGAAAAAGTGCTAGAGATGGAACTGTGAATACTACATCATGTTCTGAAGGCAACCAGGAAAAGACTATCTTTCAGGCAGCTAGGAGATGGATCTCAAAGACCACTTCTACAATGACACACTTCCTCCAACAATGCCATACATCCTAATAGTGCCACTCCCTGGGCCAAGCATATTCATACACATGAGTCTATGGGTGGCAAACTTATTTAAATCACTACAGTGTGCATAGTGGCCATAGTGGCTAAGAGAGCTCAAGTATTGTTATGGGTATTGAGGGTATTCATTTCCTTATTTTTTCACTCATTTTCCCTTTTTTCTCTATTTATATGCATTGCATCTCTTTTTATTTTATATGTTACAAACTAAATTACAGGTGACATAATTCATATATAATCATAATACTATAAACTAAGAAAACTTTTTGGCAGAAAACAAGGCTTGGTAAAATTATTTCTCCCTGTTGTTTCTAGCATTCTAATGAAGAGAAAAGGATCTTTCTTCTTAGGTTGTCTTAGTCTAGTTTGACCCGTTTGATTTTTTTTGTTATCATTTTCACTAAATAAATTGGGTTATATTGAAAGTGTAATTCTCTAAGTACTCATGTCATTTACTATTGTCTAGCACAGTTTTTGAAAGAAATTCTGAAGCACCACATCATTAAATGCTTATCCAATGAACTAAATTCACTATCTGTTCTT
Organism: Apodemus sylvaticus; assembly: GCF_947179515.1. NCBI lineage: Eukaryota > Metazoa > Chordata > Mammalia > Rodentia > Muridae > Apodemus > Apodemus sylvaticus. The sequence goes on from NC_067495.1 coordinate 106,483,085, forward strand.
GCTCTCTGACAAAATAATAGCAATGACTTAGAAAGTTGGACAGTGTATTTATGTATAACCAAGTAAATTTTCTTAGTCTTTTAAATATTTTTTTGAAAAATTGAGATTAAAATACAATTATGACATTTCTCCTTACCCTTTCCTCTCTCTAAAGCCTACCATACACTCCTCTCCAATGTCTTTCAAATTCACAATCTCTTTCAAAATGGCTATTGTGTGTGTGTGTGTGTGTGTGTGTATAATACCCCTGTTTGGTCTGTATAATTTACGTGTATATATATTTTCAGAGTCAAGTATTTGGCACTGGACAACCAACTAGTGTGCTCTTCCCTAGGAAGGGCCACCTTTCCCAGTTCTAGTTTTATTCAGTTGCCTATAATTGCTTTTTTTTAAACATTTAATTGGGGCAGGCTTACAATTTCAGTGTTAGAGTGCATTATCATCATTGCAGGAATCAACATGGTGTTAGAGGAGAACTGAGCACCTTGATATAAAGGCAGTCAGGAAGAGACTGTCAGACACTGGCCAGAGCTTGATCAAGTACATTACCTCAACCCATGCCTCCACAGTGACATACTTTCTATAACAAGAGCCACAACATGGCCTTCCTCCAACATGGCCACAGTTCCTAATAGTGCCACTTCTCATGAGCCATGCATATTCACACCACCAAACTCAGTTTTAAAAAAAAACAACAAAGTCTTCTTTCCCTTTTACTTCTTGTAAGGTTGAACATTCAGGTTTAATTTCTCTTTTGCTCTGATCCCCTGTTCTGCCTTGTGCAGACTGGAAGCCTCACAGACTTTTCCCTCAACACGTTGGTATGCCCACTGGTGTTCTCCTTGTTCAACTCCATGGTTTTGCTCTTTTACAGAAGATCAGTGAGCTCTATGATATTTTGAGACCTAGATGGTTTTATTTACTCAGCATAGTTCTTTTCTTCCTTTCAATTTTGTTTCTGAGCAGGCAGCAAATAAGGTTATCTAATTCAACATTCTCCCATTGTCTGTGCACCACTTATATACCTGGTGCCCTCAGAGGCCAGAAATGGGTGTTGGATCTCCTGGAACTGGAGGTAGAGTTGGTTATGAGCCACCACAAGAGTGCTAGAATAAATCCTAGGTGCTCTGGAAAAGCATGTAGTGCTCTTAATTGGTAAGCCATCTCTCTATGCCCTAAAAGCAGTTTTCTATTTCTTTTTTTAAAAATACTTTCCAAGTGCTTTTGTATTTTCATTCTTGTTAAATTATAATAGTTTATGTTAATTGTAAAAATTAATTAAAGTAAATATTTAGCTGAATGATTTTCAGAGCATTTAAACTTAAGAATTTTTTAAACACTTAAACTTCTTTTTTTCTTTTTTTCCTTTTTTATTGAAAAGGGAAGTAAAACACTTTATGATGAAATTAAAGATTTACATGGAAATATTTCAGATAAAATATAAGAGATACATAGAAAAACACGTTAATATTTACAATTTTCATGGAAAAATAAAGAGTAAAGTGGTAGACATGTAAAACATTGCTAAATTAATTGAAATATAGAACAGAAACATTTTATGATAGATTTGAAGATTTACGTGGAAAATATTTCTGATAAAATTGTAGAAAAATATAGAAAAACATGTTAGAATTGAAGATTATCATAGAAGATTTTATATAGATATAATAATGGTAGGCATAAATGTATTCCTAAGTTGATTAAAAGTGGAATTATAAACATTTTCTGATAAACTTGAGGATTGACATGGAAAATATTTCTGATAAAATTGAAGAAATATATAGAAAAACATGTTAAAATTAAAGATTATCATGGAAATTATACAGATAAAATGATAGGCATAAATACACATGGAATGCAATCTCTGATAAGTGGATATTAATTAGCCCAAAAGCCCTGAATACCCAAGGCACAAATTGCATAACAAATGACTCCCATGAAGAAGTATGGAGAGGGTCCTGATCCTGGAAAGGATTGATCTAGCATTGGAGGGGAATATAAGGACAGAGAAAAAGGAGGGAGGTGATTGGAGAATGGATGGAGAGAAGAAGGTTTATGGGACATATGGGGAGGGGGATCCGGGAAAGGGGAAATCATTTGGAATGTAAAAAAAGAATATAGAAAATAAAATATTAAAAAACAACAAAAAATCCAAAAAAATGATAGGCATAAAGATAATTCTAAGTTGATTGAAGGTGGAATTATAAACATTTTCAGATAAAATTGAAGATTTACATGGAAAATATTTCTGGTAAAATTTAAGAAATATGTAGACAAACATGTTAAAATTGACTATCTCATGGAAAATTTTATATATAAAATGGTAGATATAAAAACTCTTTCTAAATTAATTGAACGTGGAATTAGAAAAATTTGTGATAAAATCAAAGATTTACATTGAAAACATTCCGACAAAATAGAGGAAATATATAGAAAGACATTAAAATTTAAGGTTATCATGAAAAATAATGCAGATAATATTGTAAACATAAAAATTACTAAATAATTAAAAGGGAAATTACAAACATTTTCTGATAAAATTGAAGATTTACATGAAAAATATTTTGCTAGTCTATGTCTTTTTGTTGGGGAGTTGAGTCCATTATTGTTAAGAGATATTAAGTAATAGTGATTGTTGCTTCCTGATATTTTTGATGTTATTTTTGTTTGTGTAGGCATCTTCTTTTGGGTTTGTTGGAAGATTACTTTCTTGCTTTTTCTAGGGTGCAGTTTTCCACCTTGTATTGGCATTTTCCATCAATTATCCTTTGTAGGACTGGATTTGTGGACAGATATTGTGCAAATTTGGTTTTATCATGGAATATCTTGGTTTCTCCATCTATGATGATTGAGAGTTTTGCTGGGTATAGTAGACTTTGCTGGCATTTGTGTTCTTTTAGTGTCTGTATGAGGTCTGCCCAGGATCTTCTAGCTTTCATTGTCTTTGGTGAGAAGTCTGGTGTGATTGTGATAGGTCTGCCTTTATAAGTTACTTGACCTTTTTCCCTTACTGCTTTTAATATTCTTTCTTTGTTTAGTGAATTTGGTGTTTTGATTATTATGTTCTGGGAGGACTTTCTGTTCTGGTCCAGTCTGTTTGCAGTTCTGAATGCTTCTTGTATGTTCATGGGCATCTCTTTCTCTAGGTTAGGGAAGCTTTCTTCTACAATATTGTTGAAGATATTTACTGGGCCTTAAATCCTTGCTCTTGTCTATACCTATTATCGTTATACCTAGAGTTCCTGGATGTTTTGGGTTAACAGCTTTATACATTTTGCATTTTCTTTGACTGTTGAGTCAATGTTTTCTATGGTATCTTCAGCACCTGAGGTTCTTTCTTCTATCTCTTGTATTCTGTTGTTGATGCTTGCGTCTATGATTCCTGAATTCTTTCCAAGATTTTCTATCTCCAGAGATGTCTCACTTTGTGATTTCTTTATTATTTCTACTTCTACTTTTAGATCCTGGATGGTTTTGTTCAGTTCCTTCACTTGATTGTTTGTATTTTCCTGTAATTCTTTAAGGGATTTTTGCGTTTTTTCTTTAAGGGCTTCTGCCTGTTGACCCATGATCTGTATTTCTTTAAGGGAATTTTGTGTTTTCTCTTTAAGGGCTTTTACCTTTTGACCGATGTTCTCCTGTATTTTTTTAAGGGAGTTATTTAAGTCTTTCTTGAAGCCCTCTATCAGCATCATGAGATAAGATTTTAAATTCAACTCTTGCTTTTCCGGTGTGTTCGAGAATCCAGGACTAGCTGTGGTGGGATAACTGGGTTCTGATGTTGCCATGTGGCCTTTAGTTTCTGTTCGTAGGGTTCTTGTGCTTGCCTTTAGTCATCTGGTGCTAGCTGGTATTCTTGTCTCTGGCTGGAGTTTGTTCCTCCTGTGGGCCTGAAGCCTGTATCCTTATTCCTCTGAGCTCAAAAGTGAAAGCGCTGCTGGGAGATCTCTCTCTCCTGGTGGGCTATGCACAGAAGGCTGTGGAGTTTCCTGCTCAGTTCCCTGGTGCAAATGGTGGCGGGAAGACTTCTGTCCCAGCTGCTCCACTGATCTTATGCCCTGTGTGCTCCTATCTGGTCCCCTCCAGAGAGAAGGTGGAAGTCTTACCTCTGCACTCAGAAGTGAAGGCGCTGCTGGGAGATCACTCTCTCCTAGTGGGCTATGCACAGATGGCTGTGGAGTCTCCTGGCTCTATGGTGCAACACTTAAACTTCTTGAGGCGTGGGCTTCTGGCTAGGTTATGTCTGTGGTCCTTCCATAATTTAGCTTAAAAAAGGTAAACCAATAAAATGTGTATTTATATAAAATTTGAGTCAAATTAAAATATGTATATTAATAGACAGTGGGGATAACTATATTTTTGAAGAGAAAAATTAATTTAGGTAAAATGAGGCAAGATAGAAAAACAAGGAAAATCGAGAGAACATGAAAAAGAAAAAGAGTCTTTCACTCTCCCAGATCTGGTTTAAGTCTTTTCCTGGCTGACAGTCAAGAATTTCAACACAGCTGACCAAACCACCTGAGACAAACTGGATTTGCTTTTCTAAGAAAAAAAACTCAGAGTCAAGATTTAAAGCTATGTTTACAGTTAAAACATATAATTTGACCTCCTTGTAATCTATGTGTACTGAGAATTTCTTTGAGTTTTTAAAAACTGTGTTTTTATCTTATCAACACTTTTCTTATCTGTAAACGCATACTTATTTTCTTCATAACTACCATAGAAGCTCACTTATAAAAGAAAATTCTTTAGATAAAAAGAAGTATTACAAAACATTTGACTTAATCCTTTAAAGTTAGATGTAAGTTGTATCTTTTCAACCATTTGACTTTGATATATGTACATGTATATACATATATATTTGTTTATATATTCCATATATAGCACTTAAACACATGCCTATCCTAATTCCCACTTTGATTTTATCTTTGAGTGTATACTTAGTTAATAAACCTTGACATCACTTCACACTGACATGCTCTATAATTCTTTTATGTGGCATAACTCAAGATTCCAGCTGCACTGTGTGGGAGTCTATGAGTAAAACTTTTCAATCTCCAGAGCTGACAATGTTTAGTTTTATCTTTATTTGCTGTTGACAAGAAGAATATTAAGAATCCTGCTATTTTATAGTTTTAAAAATCTCTATAATATCTCTTTATTTATTTTATTTGCTTTTTCTTTTATTGAAAATAGATTCTTTTCTCATAAGATAAAACTTGATTTTTCCCTCCCTCTACTGCTCCCAGTTCTCGATCTTCCCTTCCTTCTAGGTCCACTCCATTTCTGTTTCTCATTAGGAAAGAATAGGCTTCTTAGAGATCACAACCAAACACAACAAAATATAATGACATAAAGGAAAGATTATCACATTGAGGCTACACAAGGCAAGCTGACAGAAGAAAAAGAGCAGCAAGAGGAGGCACGGTCTCTTAATAGACCAAATAATTGTGTAGCCTCTGAAAACTCCATAATACTTATTTATATAACATAATAAGAATAAAATGCTAAATAATGCTATCATAATGTATAATTTTTTAACAGGGTCTTGCTATATAATTTTAGCTTGTTAGAAACTCAATACATACAACGCACCACTATGCAGCTTTGAATGGGCAGAGTTTTACCTGCCTCTGTCTTCTAAAATGAAAGGTATGGACCACCATCTCAGCTTAATTTTATTTACCTCATAAATACCTACCCTATCAAGGTCTTCATGATGGGTTGAATGAGAATGACACCCATAGGCTCATATGTTGGAATATCGAGCCCCCAGTTGGTGTAACCATTTAGGAATGCTTAGGAGGTGTGACTTTGTGACTCTTCCTTCCTTCCTTCCTTCCTTCCTTCCTTCCTTCCTTCCTTCCTTCCTTCCTTCCTTCCTTCCTTCCTTCCTTCCCTTCCTCCCTCCTTCCCTTCCCCCTTCCTTCCTACTTTCCTCCTCTCTGCTTACTTTCCTGCCTTTATAAAGCAGGGGCTGCACATCCTTGCCTGGTAGTGCTGTAAGATGGTACACCCACTGTGGAAATCAGTCTGGTGGTTCCTCAGAAAACTGGACATGACACTTCTGGAGGACCCTGCTATACCTCTCCTGGGCATATACCCAGAGGATTCTCCAGCATGCAATAAGGACACATGCTCCATTATGTTCATAGCAGCCTTATTTATAATAGCTAGAAGCTGGAAAGAACCCAGATGTCCCTCAAAGGAGGAATGGATACAGAAAATGTGGTATATATACACAATGGAATACTACTCAGCAATTAGAAACAATGAATTCACAAAATTTTTAGGCAAATGGTTGGATCTGGAAAATATCATCCTAAGTGAGGTAACCCAGTCACAAAAGAATACACATGGAATGCAATCTCTGATAAGTGGATATTAATTAGCCCAGAAGCCCTGAATACTCAAGGCACAAATCGCATAACAAATGACTCCCATGAAGAAGTATGGAGAGGGTCCTGATCCTGGAAAGGATTGATCTAGCATGGGAAGGGAATATAAGGACAGAGAAAAAGGGGGGCGGTGATTGGAGAATGGGTGGAGAGGAGGTTTATGGGACATATGGGTAGGGGGGATCTGGGAAAGGGGAAATCATTTGGAATGTAAACAAATAATATAGAAAATAAAAATATTAAAATGAAAAAAAATAAAGCAGGGGCTGTATATATATAGCACAGCTGTCCTAGAACTTCAGATTGTCATGTGTAGGGGAATTTTTATCCAGCAGCATGACTATTCTGATGAGGGATCACATCCAAATATTTTCTAGGTCTGTGCAATTCACCTGAAATTCAGACATGCCACAGACCTTTATTTCCTCTGACTGGATACACACAGATCCTTAGTACACACCTTTAATCCATCTGCCTGGAATACAGAAATGCTCTTAGTACATACCTGTAATCCCTAACAATGAAGGCAAGGTTAGTTTGTAAAAGGAAGGAGACATTTTTGAAAATGATGTCTAATTGAAGGGCAAAACAAAGTGATCAATCAGAGAAAGATTTGGCAGATTCGTCAGAGATAGGATTCACTCAATTCACACGGGAGCAGCACAGGGAAAAGAGGTTACTTAATAGCAGCACAGGGAGTGAGAGGCAGTAACTCCCATTGTGTTCAGTGCTATGGAGTTGAGTCAGTTTGGTGCAGTTTAGAGTGGAGTACAGTTGAGTTCTCTTCAGTTAGTCTAGTGGAACTGAATTCCATTGTGAGTTCATGCAGTTCTATGTAGGTCAGCAGAGGCAGTTTTTACTGGGATAGTTTTACAGAGACAGGTTGCAAGTAAAGACATAAGGAGTGAGAAAATGAAGCGTCAGAAATTTAGAACAAATTGCCACAATTAGTTTGAGGCCAAGCAGAGCAATTCCGAAGAAGCCCAGTGAAGCTACATAGAATCAATCAGCTTGGAGAGGAGTTTGGCCAGAAGACATGAGTTGAACCTGCCAGAGCTCAGAAAGAGCTAGAAAGTGTAAGAGGCTCAGTGAGCCTCTGAGATGACAATTACTTCTGGCAAATAAAAGTTACTTTTATACTCATGCTTTGACCTCCATAGTTCTGAGATTATATGCATGCCCAACCATGCCTAATTATAAGTTTCTGTTGCCAGTGTTGATTATGGGGCATATCAATGTTGGTTCAAATTGCATACTTATCTTGTTTGCACTTTGGTTTTTATGTATACTGATATAGAAATTTTAAAAATAATGTTCCTGATGAACTTCTAATAATAGCATTATGTACTCAATACCATAACTTTCCTCTCTGATATGCAAAACAAACTGCTTAGATTAAAAAGAGCCACTGAGTTTTATTTATCTTACCTGTTTCAAATCCATTCTCCCTACACATTTCTCATTTTAGTAAATGATACCCACTTCATTCAACATTCTTTTATTTAAGATTTAATTTTATTTATGTATAGTCTTGTATATCTGTGTCTGGCTATGTATGTATGTGTGTGGGGGGGTATTCATGGAGGTAAGAATGGGTGTTGGGTTTCCTGGGGCTGGAGTTACAGTGGGTTGTGAACCAAGCAATGGTGTGGGAATGGGTGCTAGAAACATACTCACGTCCTTTGGATGTGTAGGAAAAACTCTGTTAAACTAACCACCTCTCAAGACTATAGACCAAAAAGTTAAGGCCATATGACTAATTGTTTTTCTCTCTGCATTCAAAAATCAAGTCTTCCAGCTGCTCCTATTGTGAAGATTTTCCTCACTTACAATGTTAAATATACTACTACAAATACTCTTGTCTCACTAGACAATAGCCTTTTAACTAGTTTTCCTTATAATTTCTGAGCCAACAATACATCTTTTTAATAGTCAGTCATCAAGCACATTATATCATTATCTTAATCACCACATTTAGGGTTTGAAAATAACTGCATTTCATTGTCTTCAAGAGACTTTCAGCTAATAAGTTTGTATGTGGGGAAACAAACTATAAAATTACTATTGAGTACTACTAAATAAGAACATTGATTTGGGAAGTATTTCCATCTGATTAATGAGTGAAATCTCTGGGCAAGGAATTATGGGGGGAGGGTTATAACAGAAAGGTAAGGTTGCCATCACATGATCCATTGAACTATCATAGTACCCTGAAATTGGGTGTCTTCTCAAGATGAAACACAGTACAACCTATAAAATTCATCCTGAATCTAATTAATGTCAGGTCTAGCTTCCATTAAAAAAACCATGTGAGTTAGAAGAACAAATTGAATGGCATTATAAGGAAATAAATCTAGTACATCTGGACATTTTCCAAGGAAAGGAACTTTTGATCTTCTACTAGTTAGTGGCAAGGAAAAGGAGAGGAGATACTGTTGTACAGTAAAAAGAATATATTTTAAATGAGTTCGATAGAGTTTTTTAGGCTTAGGCTTTCAACATAGCAGTGATAAAGAGATACTTGTGGCATTACTGGGTAAGTGGATGCAGTTCATTATTTGTAATTAGATGATAAGAAAGACATTATTATCTGCATTAGATGCAATAATAGCATTGTGGCTATGTAAGAAAGCACACATTTCAGAGAGGCCTTCTGAATTATGAATATAGACTCAAAATACCAGAAAACTACCTGATTATTCAGGGATAGGGAAATCATTGATCTTGGTGGAAAACTTACAACTGACAATTTACTAAGTCAGAGGAATTCCTAACTGCATTCTGTGTGGTTTTCACTCCTCATCAAGGAACTTTCTCTGTCTCTGTCTCTGTCTCTCTGTCTTTGTCTCTGTCTCTGTCTCTGTCTCTCTCTCTCTGCAAGAGACAGAGCCCATTGCACAAAATTACAACTGGTCTAAATGCACAGTGTGGTGCTCATGGATATATTCACAATGCAGCTACTGCATTGAAGGCTCAGTGCTCATTTCAGAGGTAGGGAAAGAAGGATTATAAGAGGCCAAGGAATGGAAAGTTTGCTGTGAAGCTATATCTTTCAGAAATGTTAGAGACTATAGCCATAAAGTCTCACCAATGTGGCAGTCTAAACATTAGCTGAACAAGTACAACAATAGAGACATGAAAAGCCCAGGAGGCCTCACCCTCCCACAAAGAACTACAGGCAACTAAGGAATATGAGAGGAAGAGAAATAGTCTTACCCATGGAAGAGCACATCAATTGGCTATCCAATACTAGAAAGTGAACCCTGAAAATATACTTACAAGTGACATTGGAGAGGCTGAGCAGGTTATATTTAAGAATACATATGAACATATAATACATTCAATAACAATTAATAAAAAAGAGGACATGGACTTGAAAGAGAGCAAAAAGTAGTATATGGGAGGCTTTGGAAGGAGAAAAGGGTAGTTAAAATAAAAGGAATAGTTAAAATAATAATATGAAGTGTATGCTGTGCTTTAAAGAGTTAGGCAAATGGAAAATAAAGTAAATATCACAGAACACTGGCCATTATTAAATCTGAGTGACGACCCTGTGTGGTTAATTATTTTCTTCTCTGCACCGTATTTAGAGTTAGAAGTTTTTACTAAAACTTACAGTGGTTCCCATGCCACTAATTGTAAAAGTCTAGTTGCTTATCTTATAAACTTCACAGGATATGCTCTTGTTGACCTTTACGTGCTTGAGCCCTTCCAGCTCTTTACTTTCTCTGAGCTTTTGAGCTTATTTTTCCCTTCGCTTGGATTAGTCATTCCCCAGAGAGTCCCATGGCTCTCTTCTCACCATTGTGCATTTAAATCAACTGTTGCCTTTTTGGCAATGTTGTACCCAACACTGCTTACTGACTACTTAAGGTCTACTGTAATATTCAATAGGGAATATCTGGAAGAGAAGATTTCATCGTTCCAATGTTGTTAAGGTGGGCTAAGTGAGTGGTTTGGACCAGTTTGAGCAAGTGACTACAAGTAGACTTGAAATGTACTACTGACCCTTCCTGACAGAGTCACACAAAGGTGATATTTTTGTATTATTAATTCTTCTACTGAAAGAGATTGAAAATACTATCCAGATATTTGTTATAACTGTCCAAATCTACCTTGATGTATACCAAAACATAGTTAAGTAACATTTTATTGAGTGAATGAATGAGTCAGCTCAAGAGATTATGAAAGAGCTTAATCTATCATCCTATGGCTACTACCTTGGGTTTGCAGCATTAGTGCAGAATCCTGGGTGCTGAGAAGTAGGGTAATGTAAACTTGTTCAACATGGGGAAAAGTCAGATTTTACGCCTTTAATAGTTTACATTAAAAACTTTATCTGCCCTCTAAAAACACTTTTACTCCTTGCTGTGGAGAAATAGTGTTTTTTGCAGGTAGTATTTCTGATCCTGCGAGAAAATAGAGACTTGGAGATAGTATGAATAACAAGTTCATCCCTTTCATGGTGGTTTCTTGGATGGCTTGTTTATGTAAATTTTATCATAATGAAAGAGTTTGTGATAGTTACAGAAAAAATAATATCATATCTCTTGTTTTACAGTTTAGAAAGTTTTCACATACTTTCAGTTTATCTTCCTCTTCGAAACTGAGATGTCATGTTGGAAAGTCATAGATAAACAATTTCCTGGGGATTATTGTTATTTCCGATCTTCAACAAGCTGTATTAGGAACCAAGTTGTAATTCCTTCCCATGAATAAAGTATGCGAAGTTTCCTACCCTTCCCATGGTTATCTGGCTTCCCTGTCTTGCAACAATGTTTCTCATGGATCAAGAAAAAAATGGTACATTGCTCTTCTGCATGGTAGAGCATATTCCCAGCATATGAACATGATGGAAAAGGTAATAAATTGAATGAGCTAATATCATATAAGCCAATGATTTGTTTATATGTATTTAAGATTATTTTAAATTATTATCATCAACCACTCTTTACTTTGAAGAGCATAACTTATAATAATAACAAGTATATACTGGATGAACTAACTAATTCAGTTGTCTGTATTGCTTTTATGTTTTCATGTCATTATATAATCCAATTTTTGCTTTATCTCCAAAGACATACAAAGTGTGCAACAGGATACTCTAGTTTCTGTTAAGATAATATGGCTCTCTTGTCTTTCACTAACATGCAATGCCCACATGGAAAACATTCAACGTCCCTAATCATTAGGGTACTGAAAATAAAAATTTACATCTTTCTAGGCAGTGGTGGCACAGGCCTTTAATCCCAGCACTTGGGAGGCAGAGGCAGGCAGATTTCTGAGTTCGAGGCCAGCCTGGTCTATAGAATGAGTTCCAAGATAACCAAGGCTACACAGAGAAACCTTGTCTCGAAAAACAAACAAAAAAAATCTGTAAGTAAGTTTATAAAGCTTAGAATAGAAACAAGTCACATAGTGGTACATACATGTAATATCACAATTGGGAAGTGATGACAGGAAGAACATGAGATAAGTTGCCTGGTTTGCCAGATCAATGGAATTTAAAGAGAATTTTGTGTGGCTAGATGGCACAGCAGGTAAAGGTTCTCATGCCACAAAGATGTCAGCCTAACACAAGTTTAATCCATACACAGGCATGTGGAAAGAGGGACTGTTTTCAGAAAGCGGTCCTCTAACTTCAGCTTGGAGACTTTAGCACCCTTACTCATACACAACTCTCTCTCTCTCTCTCTCTCTCTCTCTCTCTCTCTCTCTCTCTCTCTCTCTCTCTCTCTCTCTCTCCCACACACATAGACGCACACACACACACACACACCACATACTATGATGATGATGATGATGATGATGATGATGATGATGATGATGATAGTAGTAGTAACAAACAAAACTAACTATGAAAAAAGTTATGGAGAAATTACAACTTAAACACCATTTATGGGAATGTTAGAGAGTGTGGCTATTCTAGAAACTAGTCCCTAAAATTATTATAAATAAAAATACCACATGATCTAGAAATCCAGCTTTTGGATATGTAACCAAAAGTAGTGAATTATGCTGAAGCAGTATCTGAAGTTTTATATTCATCGAAGCACTATGCACAAAAACATGAAGCTTCCTCAAAGTTCATCAACAGGTAAAGTATAAAGTATAAAGAAAATAGGACATGCCTGTCTATATGGAACATTCACGAGCTTTTAAAAGAGGAGAGTCTACATTATATGACAGTATAGATGAATGTTGTAAGTATAACAAAGCAACTACAGAAAGACAAAGAGTGTATTTTTCTACTAACCTAAATAGACATTTTGAAAAGTATGTGCATGTGTGTGTGCTTGTGTCTGTCTATGGGGTGTGTTGTCATGAGTGTAGGTGCCCATGATGGATAAAATATGTGTTTTAGTGGGTTTTGCTGGATCTTTTCAATCTAGCTATTTTGTTGCTTTAAATGCTGTTCTTATCATATCCCTATATTTTGGTTGTAATTACCGGAAGATTTTTGTGATGGGCCATTTTTATATGTCCCTGAAATTTCAGTAGAGTATGAAAAACAGTTGACTTAAGCAGTGATGTGAGACACAACATAGTTTTAAATGTCTTACAGAAATGATGAGCATGTGGGGCTCTTCTCTGGGCTCATTAACTTGCCTTAGTGTGGGACCTAACTGAAAAACTGTCCTTTACACATTGGCATTGGCAGTAAATAACCATTACCATAGCATCAAGAGTTAACTGCCATATTAATATATAAAAGCATTACAGATTCTATCTGGCTTTGTGGTTTTGAAAGATTTTTTTTTTTTTTTTTTTTTTTTTTGAGACAGGGTTTCTCTGTGTAGCCCTGGCTGTCCTAGAACTCACTCTGTAGACCAGGCTGGCCCCAAACTCAGAAATCCATCTGCTTCTGCCTCCTAAGCACTGGGATTAAAGGCGTGCGCCACCACTGCCCAGCTTGAAAAATCTTAATGACCATTGCAAAGACTTGGGATAATAATGAATATACTCCCTAGCTTTCCAATAATTTTACTCTTTGCAAACAGAACAATGAATCTTTGAAACATGAGTAGTATTTCTGACTTCATCAATTTCTAGGGTTTTTTTTTGTCTATTAGTTTGATTTCTGATACAAATCCATAAGATCTGCCTTCCCCTATATTTGGAGGACTGGGTTAAGGGCATGCACCATAATGCCATGGCAAACATCTTTTTACGTGAGCAGATACTAATAAAGAACCACAAATCCCTCATGGAAATTAGAGATCACTCTTTCAAATGAAATGTCAAAACAATGGTTATGAGGAGTGTTAGTTACTATGGTTGAAATTGAATAATGGGTATCTGGAGCATGCTTTTCATCTTATTTGCCTTTTGATAAAATATAGATACAAGCTTTTACTACACAGAGAAGAAAATGTGTGCTTTATTTTCAAACCATTCAGAAGGCTTCTATTAGAGCAGTAATTCGACCTCAGAAATGACAGTGGTCAACAAAAAACAAATAATCTTAATGTCATGCTTTCTTAAAATATCCAGCCATAATGAGGCACAAGAATATAAGTTTTTGATGGCCAAAGTACTAGCTAGAATTTTCTCCCTCAATAACTTCAAAGAAGTCTTTTCCAAATATAACTGAGACCTTGTCTTCCACTAAATGCATTAATGTATTCCAGAAGTGAAGAGCTTGCATTAATACTCAGTTGATGCTAAGGGAAAAAAGACACTTTTGTATGGAAATGTTGTTATCAAAAAGTTTTATCACAGAATAGTTAATGTGATGCTCATTCTAAGAATCAATCTGCTTCAAGTTTCTCTCCATTTAGCTTGATGCTGGCTACTGGTTTCCTGTATATTGCTTTTACTATGTTTAGGTATGGGCCTTGAATGCCTGTTCTTTCCAAGACTTTTAGCATGAAAGGATGCTGAATTTTGTCAAATGCTTTTTCAGCATCTAATGAAATGACCATATGGGGCTTTTTTTGAGTTTGTTTATGTAGTGGATTGCATTGATGGATTTCCATATATTGAACCATCCCTGCATCCCTGGGATAAAGCCTACTTGATCATGGTGGATGATTGTTTTGATGTGTTCTTGGATTCAGTGGGCAACAATTTTATTGAGTACTTTTACATTGATATTCATAAGGGAAATTGGCCTGAAGTTCTCTTTCTTTGTTGGATCTTTGTGTGGTTTTGGAATCAGTGTAATTGTGGCTTCCTAGAACGAGTTGGATACTGTTCTTTCTGTATCTATTTTGTGGAATAGTTTGAAGAGTATTGGTCTTAGGTCCTCTTTGAAGGTCTGATAGAATTCTGCACTAAAACCATCTGGTCCCGTACTATTTTTGGTTGGGAGAATTTAGGGGTTATGGGCATGTTTAGATGATCTATTTTATCCTGATTTAATTTTGGTGTTTGGTATCTGTCTAGGAAATTGTCCATTTCCTCCAGATTCTCCAGTTGTGTTGACTATAGGCTTTTGTAGTATGATCTGATGATTTTCTTGAATTTCCTCAGTTTCTGTTGTTATATCCCCCTTTTTATTTCTAATTTTGTTAATCTGGATACTGTCTCTGTGCCTTTGTTTAGTCTGGCTAAGGGTTTATCTATCTTGTTGATTTTCTCAAAGAACCAGCTTCTGGTTTTGTTGATTCTTTGTATGGTTTTCTTTTTCTACTTGATTGATTTCAGCCCTGAATTTGATGATTTCCTATCTTCTACTCCTCCTGGGTGAATTAGCTTCTTTTTGTTCTAGGGTTTTCAGTTGTGCCTAAGCTTTCAGGTGTGCTTAAGCTCCTAGTGTATGCTCTCTCCAGTTTCTTTTTCTAGGAACTCAGGGCTTTGAGTTTTCCTCTTAGCACTGCCTTCATTGTGTCCCATAGATTTGGGTATGTCGTGCCTGCATTTTCATCAAACTAAATGGAGAGAAACTCAAAGCAATCCCACTAAAATCAGGGACTAGACAAGGCTGCCCTCTCCATATCTTTTCAATATAGTACTTGAAGTTCTAGTGAGCAATTAGACAACATAAGGAGGTCAAAGGGATAAAAATTGGAAAGGAAGAAGTCAAACTATCACTATTGCAGATGATATGATAGTCTACTTAAGTGACCCAAAAAACTCCACCAGAGAAGCAACTTCAGCAAAGTGGCTGGTTATACAATCAAGTCAAGCAAATCAGTAGCCTTCCTATACTCAAAGGATAAGCAGGCTGAGAAAGAAGTAAGGGAAATGACCCCGTTCACAATAACCACAAGCGATATAAAGTATCTTGGTGTGACTCTAACCAAACAAATGAAAGATCTGTATGACAAGAACCTCAGGTCTCTGAAGAAGGAAATCAAAGAAGACCTCAGAAAATGGAAAAATCTTCCATGCTCGTGGATTGGCAGGATTAATATAGTTAAAATGGCCATCTTGCTAAAAGCAATCTACAGATTCAATGCAATCCCCATCAAAATCCCAACTCAGTTCTTCACAGAGTTAGAAAGAGCAATTCTCAAATTCATCTATAATAATAAAAAACCCAGGATAGCTAAAACTATTCTCAACAGTAAAAGAACTTCTGTGGGAATCAGTATCCCAGACCTCAAGCAATACTACAGAACAATAGTGTTAAAAACTGCATGGTATTGGTAGAATGACGGGTAAGTGGACCAATGGAATAGGACTGAAGACCCAGAAATGAACTCCCAAACCTATGGTCACTTGATCTTCGACAAAGGAGCTGAAAAGATCCAGTGGGAAAAAGATAGCCTTTTCAACAAATGGTGCTGGTTAAATTGGAGGCCAGGATGCAGAAGAATATGAATTGATCCATTCTTATCTCCTTGTACTAAGCTCAACTCCTAGTGGATCAAGGACCTCCACATAAAACCAGACACACTGAAACTAATAGAAAAGAAACTGGGGAAGACTCTTGAGGACATGGGCACAGGGGAAAACTTCCTGAACAGAACACCAATAGCTTATGCTCTAAGATCAAGAATTGACAAATGGGACCTCATAAAATTACAATGTTTCTGTAAGGCAAAGGACACCATCAAAAGGATAAAACAGCAAGCAAGAAATTGGGAAAAGATCTTCACCAAGCCTACATCTCACAGGGGGCTAATATCCAATACATACAAAGAAATCAAGAAGTTAGACCCCAAGGAACCAAATAATCCTATTAAAAAAATAGAGTACAGAGCTAAACAAAGAATTTTCACCTGAAGAAATTCGGATGGCTGAGAAGCACCTTAAGAAATGTTCAACATCATTAGTCATTAGGGAAAAGCAAATCAAAACAACTCTGAGATTTCCCCTCACACCAGTCAGAATGGCTAAGGTTAAAAACTCAGAAGACAGCAGGTGTTGGCCAGGATGTGGAGAAAGAGGAACACTCCTCCACTGCTGGTGGGATTGCAAGCTGGTACAACCACTCTGGAAATCAGTCTGGAGGTTCCTCAGAAAACTGAGCATGACACTTCTGGATGACCCTGCTATACCACACATGGGCTTATCCCTAGAGGATTTTCCAGCATGCAATAAGGACACATGCTCCACCATGTTCATAGCAGCCTTATTTACAATAGCCAGAAGCTGCAAAGAACACAGATGTCCCTCAATGGAGGAATGGATACAGGAAATGTTGTATATTTACACAATGGAATACTACTTAGAAATTAAAAATTCATGAATTTTTTTTAGGCAAATGGTTGGAACTGGAAAATATCATCCTAAGTGAGGTAACCCAATCACAAAAGAATACACATGGAATGCAATCACTGACAAGCGGGTATTAATTAGCTCAGAAGCTCTGAATACTCAAGACACAGTTAGCATATCAAATGACTCCCAAGAAGAAGGAAGGAGAGGCCCCTGGTCCTGGAAAAGCTTGATGCAGCATTGTAGGGGAGTACCAGGACAGAGAAATGGGAGGGGGTGATTGGGGAATGGGTGGAGAGAAGAGGGCTTATGGGACATATGGGGGGAGGGGAACCGGGAAAGGGAAAAGCATTTGGAATGTAAACAAAGAATATAGAAAATAAATTTTAAAATAAGAAAAAAATCTATCTGAGTCCTGTTCTTTAAATGCTGAAAACTTTTTGAGTGAATCTTCTCTCCTTTACTCTGTTCTTGTATCTGTTTTATCTTTCACAAAAATAGTACCATATAATTTGCCTTTGGAATGACAGATGTTAGTATTTCCACATTTTGGGTGTTGTTTCTGCTAGTGTTCCATTGCCTCAATAATATGTCTTAAACTTTTTAAACTTCTGGTGATTCACTACAGCATCAAGCATGTGTCTACTCATATATAAGGTACTTGATTAGATGATTGATTTAAATGCTCAATGTGCTTTGATGAAATATGACTCAGAACATCAGGAACTATGTGCAAATTTGAGAAAAGAAATGCACCATTTGGATGTCCTTAAGAATGTATCATTAGGATGTATTTATTGAATTCATCATCTTCTTATCATTGACCAGCAGGCAAATGCCATGAATAGTGTTGCAAAAAAATTTATCTCAGGAACATAACATTCTCAGTAGTATTATAAAAATATGATCAAAGTTCGCCACACTGTGTTTTTCTTTTGCTTGTTATGACAAGTTCTATTCACTTTTAGTTTTACAAAATTTCAAATTTTGTATAGTCTTTGGTTCAATCCAAGTTCATTTGGGACAATTTAATCATGTCTGTGTTACTTGACAGAACTATCTACCTTCCGCTATTATCTTAACTAATTCAGATAGAATTTGTGATGGTTCATTTTACCTGTCAACCTAGAATAATGCAGCCCCAGGTGCACTTGTTTTTGTAAAGATGCTCTCCCACTGCCTCACCACTGCCTTGCTTCAGATTGCCTCAGTACAATGTCATATGCAAAGCAGATAACCCTGCTGGAGCTAATTTGTTTCACAGAGCAGCTCCTACAATACAACACTTCTTGGTGTTGTGGGCCTGACTCAGAACTACTGTCTCTTTAGTTGTAAAAATTATAATTTGCATTAAAATTCCAGGATTTGGAGGAAGTCTGGAAAAGACCCTATGATTTAATGAAAAAAAAAAAGAGTCTAATAATAATTTTCACAAGGGCACTTTGTAGGTTAACAGTGGTCCTGGCACAACAGTGGCTTTTTTCAACTTCAGCTTAATGGTAGTCTTGATTATGATTGATGAATTTGGAATCTCCTGTCTCTTTTCTGGCTGGGTTCTCTGCATAGTCTAGATCTGCTCACTTATTGTGTTCACTTAGATAATCCACCTGAGCCACCATTTTTGTATACTATATAAGTATGTCATGCTTATTCCAAGCCCTGTGAAGAAATGGCTTCCATTGTTGCACTGTGGACTATTTGTTCCTGTCATGCCATTATGGAGGCAAGTGCTGGGCCCATTACACACTAGATCTCAATGTCTTCAGATTTAGCTGCAAATATTATGTTCTTCTTCCCATGATGGCCTTTGCATCTTGTTCTGGTCACAAATATCACTGTGCTACAGTCTGTAATTTCGCTGAAAATAAAAATTATGACTTTGTATTTAAAGTATTAAGTATAGACTTTTCAACTGATTATCTATAGAAGGCAAATCGTTCAATATACATGGATTCTGTAACAATTAAGCAGATGTTTAAACCCTCAGTATTTAAGTATTTCCTAAAGAGATCAAATCCATACATATGCATATATTTGAAAGGAAAAAATAGCTTTTCCAAATATTACTACCACAGATTATTTTTCTTAACTATTAGTATTCATTCTCATACATTTAAACACAAACACAAATACATGTTTCTTGAAAGGAACCTCAAATGACACACAGATATAGAAAATAAAATTAAAAGCTGTTATATCTCACCCATTTAAATAGTATCAATTCATAGGTAGTAGATACAGTAAATGTTCTTTTATAAAACTTTTTATTTTGTTCATGTTCATATGCAGAGACAATGATCTACATAATATATCTCATCTATACATTAGTCACTTATTGATACAGGTTATTAGCCATCTAGTTATGATAGTACTTGTGTTTAAGTGAGCCTTCCATAGATATCTAATACTATATTGCATTATCTACTTCACTGCCTTCCCTTCAGTTCATCACTCTCTATGGCTACATATGACTATGTATTTTAGGAGTAATATTTGCATTTTTATTAAAAATATTTGTGTTGTGTATATTATTCTGAGAATTTATTTTTATATAATACACTATCAAGTATACTCTCATATTGGTATTAGATTTATATTTTCAGTGGCATCGTTTTCTTTTTAAAAATATACCTGGATTTACTTAACACATTTTTAAGCTTCTTTGTTTTTGGAGACAGGTTCTCACTCCATAACCCAAATCTTCCTGGAATTAACTGTATATCTCAAGATGGACTTGAACTCAAGATCGTCCTGTCTCATTCTCCTAAGTACTTGGATTTATAGGTGTGTACCAACAGTTCTAGACTTTTCATGTTATTCCTTATATTTCACTGTCATTAATATCATCGTCCAACTATGTTACACTGCGTTCCTACACTGAGAAACATACTACAACAAGCTTGTTAGCTGAAAATGAGACATGTTGATTATTGTATAATACCCAAGCATCTTTCATTAGGGAATGGTGTACTTCCACATATCCTGAGGTTAGTAGCCAAGTCATATTCCTTATGGTTGAGTTCCTGGTTTACTTGCTGGCTATAAATATTTCCGCATATTCACTCTTAGGTCCATGCTCTGCATTGTCTTTAATAGTGTGGCTTCCTCACACTCAGAATGTCTCTGATGTCAAGAAGGTCTGAATCTTGTTCAGAAAATCTATTCTCATTAGGATAATCTTTCTTTAAATTAATTCCAAAGTCAATTGGTTAGTAGCATTATAATTGACATTTTTATAGTAGTTCACTTTTCTTCTTGTTTTTAATTTGTGTGGTTTCAGATATCTGTGTTCAACTGTGGAATATTGGAGGAAAAGCTCCAGAAATAAAGTCCTTACATTCTATTTTTAATTACTTTATTAATTATTTTACTTATTTATAGTTTAAATATCCTTCCTGGTGCCCCCATCCATGAGTTCTTCACCCTCTCTTTTTTCCCACTTGCTTCTGAGAGGGTGCTCCCCCACCCACCCACCCACTTCCACTTTATCCCTCTAGAATCCCCTTTCTCCTGGCATCAAATTTCTAAACGATTAGTCACACCCTCTCCCACTGAGGCCAGACAAGGTAGTCTTTTGTTACATATGTAGTGGGGGCCAGGGGCCAGCCCAGGTGTGTGCTTTGGTTGGTGGCTTAGCCTCTGGGAGCTCTGATGTATCTGGGTAAGTTGATACTGTTGTTCTTCCTATGGGGTTGCAATCTTCTTCAGCTCCTTCAGTTCTTCCCCTAACTCTTCCATAAGGGTCTGTGACCTCAGTCTAATGGGTGGCTGTAGGTGTCTGCATCTGTCTCAGTCAGCTGCTGGTAGAGCCTCTCAGAGGACAGCCACACTAGGCTCCTGTCTGCAAGCACAACTTAGCCCTGAAGCTCTGAATACTGAAGATATAATTAGCATAGCAAATGATTCCCATGAAGAAGGAAGAAGAGGGCCCTAATCCTGGAAAGGCTTGATCTAGCATTGTAGGGGAATACCAGGACAGAGAAAAGGAAAGATAGGAGAATGGATGGAGAGAAGAGGACTTATGGGACATATGGGGGGGGGGGACTGGGAAAGAGGAAAGCTTTTGGATTGTAAACAAAGTATATATATATATATATATATATATATATATATATATATATATATATATATATATATATATATATATAGTCATGGTTTGATGCCTGTCCATGGGATCGATCCTACATTGGTGCTGTCTCTGGATGGTCTTTCCTTTAGTCTCTGCTCCATTTTTATCCCTATATTTCCCTTATATACCCCTATAATTCTGGGTCAAGAATTCTGAAGATGGGTGGGTGGGTACATGCCTCAGCTGGGGGCCATATCTATCTACTGAGATTACATCTCCCTACAGCCCCCCATTGTAAGGCATTTTGGCTAAGACCATCCCAATTGGGTCCTGGGAGCCTTTCACATCCCTGGTGTCTGTGACTTTCTAGCAGTTCCTCCCATGCCCACCACATACTGTTGGATATTTCTATTCATTCTCCTGGCCCTCTGGGCTTCTCTCCTGTCTCCCTCTGGACCTGATCCTGCCCCTATTTTCCTTCCCCTCCACTGTTCTACTCAGAGCCCTCCCTCCTTCTGCCTCTTGTGATTGTTTTATTCCCTCTTCTAAGTGGGATCCACACTTGGACCTTCCTTCTTGTTAAGCTTCATATAGTCTGTGAATTATATCATGGTATTCTGAACCTAATATCAACTTATCAGTGAGTAATACTATGTGTGTCCTTTTAGATCTGGTTACCTCACTCATGATGATAATTTTTAGGTCCATCCATTTGTCTGAAAAATTCATGATGTCCTTGTATTTAATAGCTGTATTCCTTTTCATCAGTGATCCATACACTTTGCTCTACCCATCCATTAGTCATGAACTGATTTACCAGGTGAACTCTCTAGGTATCATGGTGCTTGTGTTTAAGTATGCCTTGTATAGTATCCTAATACTATATCTTGGTGCCTACATAATTCACTTCAGCTCATCAGATAGTGTGACATCATTCTATACAATCAAAAGAATGAGAAATGTAATAAAATAACATAGTTTTAAAGAGATCATTATTACATCACTTGTATTACTGTATATTTTTGTAAGTGTTCTATTTTTATCTATTTCTATTCCCAATTTATACTTTGACATTTTATTATATATGTATATATATATATATACATGTATGTATATGTATATACATGTATATATGAAAGTATAGTATATATAAAGAGTGACACTTTCTACAACTGGGGATCTTGAAATGTGCTATCCTTGATAAGTGACTGGCAGATCTGGCACTCAGCATAAGCTGAATCCATATTGTTGAGCCCATCAATGCCACCATGACCACTTTTTTCATGGGCCCATAGAGCAATGACAGATGACTTAATGTTTCCATTGGATAAATCTTATTTTTGTATTTATTTTTTCTAGTCTTTCTTTCTCTCTTCCTCCCCTGCCCCCAACCCCTACTAGAGAACAAATTATAAGAGTCAGTTCTCCTTTCACCATACTGGTTCCAGGGATTAAGTGATCAAGTAAATTCATACTGTCAGGATACTCTCAGTTGTCTTGCTACCCCTTTTAATTATAATTTTACATTTATTAATTTTTTGAGAAAGGTCCTTTATATAGAGAGCTAGGGATTCTTGAGGTTGTTACAATCAACTCTTCCTGAATACAGCAAGAGAGGCTCAGAGGAACACCAGGAACATTTCTTGGCCGTGCCTTTCAATGAATCAAAGATCAGCTAAGACTGGAGACCAAGTGTTATACTGCTAGCTCTGTAAGTAAGCCTAGCTCTGCCTCAGGCATTGTCCATCAGGTCCTATTTATATCCTCTAAACATCATGTGTCCTCCATGGGTCTTGCCTCTGCATGAGTGCCTTTCTCAACAACTTCACTCTGCCAAGCAACCCGAGTCCCCCAAATTGGCAAAAAACTGCAGCACACCACCAGAAGTTTTTGTTGTTGTTAAATTTTACTCCATGGATTCCCAGTAAATGCATCTCAACTATGCAATGTAAGGTGGACCAACACATATATGGTGTTACCTAAGAATCCCTTTTCATGTGTGCTTTCATGTGCTTGCTTTAGAAGAACAATTCTGCTTCAGCAAAAATGTTCTTCCAAGAGTCCACCTTAGCCTTTCACACCTGTGTCCACTTCAGCTAAAAGTTCCTTCAAATGTTTGCCCCAGCAAATCACCATCCAACCGACTTTCCAAAGAACCCTTAAGTTTCCACTTCAGTGAGAGATGACAGTATAATTTATTTGATCAACTGACATTTTCTTCTATCATTGCAAAGAACAAAGCATTATTTTTTATTTTTTCCAGATTTCAGTACCTGAAATTGGATAATTTCATTTGCTCCCAGATATGTGGTTCTTTACTTCACGACTATCCACTAACAAATGGGCAAAACATTACTATTTTCAAGTATTGGCAGGTTACATGTCTAACAACAAAACTTGAACAAAAACATTGAATAGAGGAGTTGGAGGGTATGACTGGAATGCAAAGAAATAAAACAATTAAAATAAAAATATTAAATAGAAATCACTGACATATTTTATTTGTGAATCACTGGGTTGGAGTCCTAGCACCCCAAGCTAATCAAAATAAAACAAACCTTTCAAAACTTACCACTCAGATCTCAAAACTAGGTAGAAGTGCCTGGTCTGGCCTCAGTGGGAGAAGATGCCAGATGTGATGTGCTTAATCCTCTAGAGACTTGAGACTCCAGGGAAGGAGGAGAAAAGGGGGAAGAGGAATGGGATAAGGAACTGTGGGAGGGGGGACAGTGAAGGGGGCAATGACTGGAATGTAAAAAATTAAATATTTTTAAAAAAAACTATAGCTAGCTAGAGTCAGTGGATCAGTCTATAAAGCCAACCTCAGTACTAGTACAGTAAGATGGAAGGTGGAGACAGAAGAAACAACAGGATGCTCATGTAAGCAGTATAGTGGCAGAAATCGCAACTGGCCCCTCCTAAAAACCATGTATGCCATGGAATCCCACACTCCTTTTCTTTGTTTCACTCTCCCTCTGGGTCTGTCTCTATCACACTTATTTGCATGTAAATAAATATTTAAACATTTTCAGAGAGAGAGAGGAGAAAGAGAGAGAGAGAGAGAGAGAGAGAGAGAGAGAGAGAGAGAGAGAGAGAGAGAGAGAAATAAGAAGGCTAACATAAATAAGCAGGTCTCTAGGCAGGATAAATGATGTGAAGAAATTTGAATACAGGAGAATCCAAACATGTCTCAGAAGATAGAAGCCAGTTTATATGATAAACAGCACTTGTAATCCAGAAGAATTTTTAATGAAAGATGGATGGGCTGGGAAAAACACATTGTATTTGGTAAGCAATGGCGACCTTGATTAACAACTTAGAATGCCAATTTTCACATTATTAAAAGCTTGTACTATAAAATACAATTGATTTCTCAAAATACCTGACAACCATGCCATTTCATTTAGATACTGTAGGAATGAACTTAAGATAGTGTTCATGAAGTCCTGTGTAACTCTTGTTGGAGGAACTTTAGATAAATATGTCTTGTACTTAGAAAGTAAGGGGACCCATTAAATCACAATGAAATTCATTTTTTACTGGAATTTTAATTTTTTTAATCTGAAAACTTGAAGGATTTTTTTATTTCTAAGTCTATAGGTAAATGTAAGATATAAAAGATGCACACATGCCACCAGCACACATGTCTGAGATCAAAGGACAACATGTGGTGTTGGATCTGGCCTTTGACCTTGAATAGAGCTCGGGTCCTCAGGTCCTGAATCATCTCATGTCTGAAGCCATGTTTTAATTCTTTGTTTGTTTCCAGGCAGGATTTTTTTTTTCTGTAATATAGCCCCGGCTGCTCTGTATCTCACTTTGTAGATCAGGCTGTGTTAAAATCACAAACATCTACCGGTCTCTGCTACCCAAATGCTGGATCACCAAGCCAGGCTTTAGACCATGCTTCAAATACCATATTCACCTTAAGAGATAGCACTGGGTGATCACAGCATTTTTGTCAACTCTATATTTAGGCCTCTATAGGATCAGAGAGAATGAGAAAATGCTGAGCAGGCCCCAGTCTAGGACAAAGGTGAAGGCACTGAAACTTCTCTCCTGGGGCAACCATATGCAGAGGTGTGAGGCTACCTAGTGCTCCTTTTGTTGCTTAGCAACTTGGAACAAGTCTCAACTCACATTTACAATGTACCTCACTGTGCTTTACCACACTGAAAGTGTTGTGAGTGGTCCATAGTTATGTTTCACTCTGATCATCATTTAGCACACAATCCTGGTTGGGGAGCCAGGGCTGAAAACGTATGCTTGATTTGCTGAAGGCCTTAGCAAGATTGTTGCCTATACTTCTCCTCAGTGCCTTGTGGTTAGCAGTATCCTGGGCTTGCATTTCCTCACCTTAAGAAAGCAGCTGCTGTGCAGAAGAATGTGAATTGATCGATTATCTCCTTGTACTAAATTCAACTCCAAGTGGATCAAGGACCTCCACATAAAACCAGACACACTGAAACTAATAGAAAAGAAACTGGGGAAAACCCTTGAGGACATGGGTACAGGGGGAAAGTTCCTGAACAGAACACCAATAGCTTATGCTCTAAGATCAAGAATTAACAAATGGGACCTCATAAAACTACAAAGTTTCTGTAAGGCAAAGGACACCATCAAGAGGACAAATTGGCAACCAACAAATTGGGAAAAGATTTTCACCAACCCTACATATGACAGAGGGCTAATATCCAATATATACAAAGAACTCAAGAAGTTAGACCCCAGGGAACCAAATAACCCTATTAAAAATGGGGTACAGATCTAAACAAAGAATTTTCACCTGAAGAAATTCGAATGGCCGAGAAAAACCTTAAGAAATGCTCGACATCATTAGTCATTAGGGAAATACAAATTAAAACAACCCTGAGATTTCACCTCACAATAGTCAGAATGGCTAAGGTTAAAACTCAGGAGACAGCAGGTATTGGCCAGGATGCGGAGAAAGAGGAACACTCCTCCACTGCTGGTGGGGTTGTAAGATGGTACAACCACTTTGGAAATCAGTCTGGCGGTTCCTCAGAAAACTGGACATAACACTTCCAGAGAACCCTGCTATACCATTCCTGGGCATATAACCAAAGGATTCCCCAGCCTGCAATAAAGACACATGCTCCATTATGTTCATAGCAGCCTTGTTTATAATAGCCAGAAGCTGGAAAGAACCCAGATGTCCCTCAATGGAGGAATGGATACAGAAAATGTGGTATATTTACACAATGGAATACTACTCAGCAATTAGAAACAATGAATTCACGAAATTTTTAGGCAAATGGTTGGATCTGGAAAATATCATCCTAAGTGAGGCAACCCAATCACAAAAGAATACATATGCAATGCAATCTCTGATAATTGGATATTAATTAGCCCAGAAGCTCTGAATACCCAAGGCACGATTAGCATAACAAATGACTCCCATGAAGAAGTAAGGAGAGGTTCCTGATCCTGGAAAGGCTTGATCTAGCATTGGAGGGGAGTATCAGGACAGAGAAAAAAGAGAGAGGTGATTGGAAAATGAGTGGAGAGAAGAAGGTTTATGGGACATATGGGGAGGGGGGAACTGGGAAAGGGGAAATCATTTGGAATGTAAACAAAGAATATAGAAAATAAAAATGTATAATTAAAAAAAAAGAAAGCAGTTGCTGGAGGACCAGTTCCACCCGCCCCATCATTAAGTTGAGACTATTCTGGAGGCAGAAGATATTGTGCCTTGCTCTACATACCTGGTATGGGTCTATGAATGTTTAAGTGTAGCTCTCACAGAGTACCAGTGACTCATTCATTATTTTCTTTTCTGATTCATCGGTGCATTATAGTTGGTTTGCATCCATGTCTTTATATTTTCATCAGGTGGCATGAATCCATGTCACCTAGCATGTTCCTTAAGGTGCCTCTGTGGGTCTCCTAGGAGACTTGGCTTTCTCTGATTTTCTTATTTGACAATCTCAATTCTGGATATTCAGTTTCCTGGCTAAGGGATGAAAGAGACGACTATATGGTTTGCATTTTTGAGACAAAGTCTCAGTGATAAATTTGAGATCCTCCTGAGCAACTTTCTGAATGCCACGCCTTGAGGCTTTATTGATTCTAACACACACGTTTATAGGTTTGGCAATCACAACCACAATTAGGCTACATAACTGTTTAAAATCCCAAATATCCTCTTTATAAGTCTGTCTTTATATCTTCTTTATTCCCTGGAGATTACTGCTCTTTCTATCCTTCCACCATCACTGTAGTGATGCCCCTCCCCAAATATGTTAATTGCATGACATCATAATTTGTGGCACCATTTGCCATTGTTGTTCCCAAAGAACATGCTCTTCAGATCCACTCAAGTTCCTGGGTGTATTATTCTTTTTAAATGCTGAGTCATGTTTTGATATGTGTCCACCAACAGGAAAAAGTACTTGGACTACTTTCAGTTTGGAGTGGGTATGAACAAGGCCAGTAGGAATATCAAGTCGCATGTTCTTCTGTAGACATACATTTTTATTCTCTTGGTTATAACCTTCACCCAGGGATGAGACTGCCAGTTTTATAGCAATTCTACATTTAATCACTGGAATAATTTGACAGACTTATTTTCTAAGGCGTGTAAATCATTTTGTCTTTCTACCAGCACTATGATATATGAAGCTTCCCATTTCTCCCCGTCTTTGTCAGCCCTTAATATAGTCTGTTATCCTCACAGTCATCATCATCATCATTTTAGTCATTGTCTTAGTGGATGTAACATAGTACATCACTACAGCAATGATTTGCATTTTATTTACTGATTAGGATGATGAATAATTTTTGTATTTGGTCATTTATATCACTTCTTTGAATACAGTCAATGGTTGCAAAGAGAAGAAAAATCTGTTTTCTTCAGGGATGAGCCCTTTGATAGATGGTCGCAGACAAGGGGCTCAGCCTTAAATTCATGTATATACAGGTAGAACTAACTAAACTCAGAAGGTTGTGTGTGTGTGTGTGTATAACAATAATATTCATAGAAGAACAGGGCAAGGACGTGAGAGAGAATGTCAGGGGAACACAGAAGGAGTTGGAGGGATTCGAGATGGAGAGAGAAATGCTGTATGCATGAAATTCTAAAAAATGGCATGCGTAAAAATAATCAGAGGAAAACAAGACAACTTATGAGCAGAATTAATGTATTAGTTCAAGAACATAAACTGTCTCAAAGATATAGTAAATATATGAAGGATTTTACAATAAAGGTATTTATCTATTCATTCATTGTAGAATTTCATTCCAGAGCCTAGGATAGACTTGAACTTCTGATCTTCCTGCTTTAATTTCCTGAATACTGAGATTTGGGTCATGTGAATTTAATGCTTAGAGTTAAATTTAAAAAAATAACAATAAGCATTTTATTAAATTATGTAGCACCTTGGAAATAATTGCTTTCTTGGTGTATTCTTTAGAGATGGAATATGGATTTTCCAATTTACGTTTGGCTATTTTT
This sequence comes from Apodemus sylvaticus, assembly GCF_947179515.1. NCBI lineage: Eukaryota > Metazoa > Chordata > Mammalia > Rodentia > Muridae > Apodemus > Apodemus sylvaticus. The sequence goes on from NC_067495.1 coordinate 106,511,634, forward strand.
TCTCATTAACATCATGTAACTACAAAATTTCATTTGTTTAGAATGTGATTAAAATTCTTTCTGTGATTATTCTAATGTATTGCTTGTAGCTATCAAAGTTTTTGCATTAAGAATATTGACATTTCACATTCTACTTTCGTCATCCTTGAAAAGGCTTATGCTAATGAAAATTCTTCATTGATTTTCACTTTTGCAGACTTGACCCTTTGTTACTATGCAGTTGCATCTCCAGAAGACAAGTCTCTCTTTCTTTTACTCTTAGATTCCAATAAAATACCTGTAGAGGAAATATCTTCCTATCTAAGGGGCAAATATTAAGTAGAAATTATGGAGTTATTTTTAAATATATACTTTGAAATGAAGATAATATTCTAGGACTGGGCAACATTTTTCTAACAGGAGCATGTGATTTATTAAGTAAACTGCAGGGAAGTGGAAAGGGTTGGGTGGGAAAACAGGGGGAGGGAAGTAGGCTGATGGGACTTTTAGGAGTGGTGGTCTAGAAAAGGGGAAATCATTTGAAATGTAAATAAAAAAATGTATTGAATAAAAATTGCTTATTCCTCAAATTGTGTTAGTATTAATTTACATATTCACAGTACTCAAAGAGTACTACTTATGCCTGGAAATTTTCATATGTTTACCTTAAAATTTGTATTTCAAGTGAAAGAAGCTTCAATAAAAAGTGGTATCAGTTTCAAAAATCATCCTCTTAGGGGTACTCCTTCCTCCATACATAATTGTGTGATGTTTCCTCATATTACAGGAACAATGGATTTCTGTGTCCAATAGCATGACAGATGTTATAATACTACAGAGATTATGATACAAATTGTTGTGTTTCAAACCTGGGACTAATGGCTAAGGTGCCTAGTTAACATATCAAAACAGACCTGGCAGCTAGGTTCTCCCTATATCCCTCAGTCTGTCCTGTTACAGGGCTGGCATACCTGACTCTACCTACCCTAAACTTCTCCAGTGCAGGGGTCATTTCCTAAATAATCCAGCCATTTTGGTTACCTGGTCCTTTAATATGCTTTCTTTGGGCCTCCTGCCTGCCTGCTGTACCTGGTTCCCCCTTCCCCTCTCCCTTCCTGTCCCCCTCCTTCACGCGCCTCAGGGTCATGTCCACTCTGGATTCTCCCAGATGTCCCAGGCTCTACCTTTACTCTCTTTTATGCACAATAAGCTTTCTCTTCCACCATACCTAGAAACATTCACATCCTTTCCTTTTTACTTCTTTTTTCATCCATAAATGGATTATCTTCTATTTTTCAACCTTTTTCTGTAAATACACTGTCGTGAACAATAGGGAAACTCCCTGCTAACAGTTAAAGAATATAGAAAAAAAAAATGGTTCTTCATAGATTGCCTCCCTTGTCAAGAGCTTGACTGCCCCCTTCTGGGAACCCTGGGTTAAATCACCTTTCTAAGCTGGTCAAAGATCCCTGATTATGAGAAACCTTGAGAAATAGTAATACATGACCCATATGCCAAGTTTTAGAGTAACTTGTTACACAGCATTAGATAGCCAATAAAAATATGACAGCTTTAGACATTTCAAAGAACTTCTAGAACAGGAACACAACATGTGGTACAAGTTTGAAACATTTACCTTCATCCTAATTTTTGTCTACAAAATCTCATCATCTCTGATTTTGTGAGATAGGAGTAGAATTTGTATTCTAACTGGTGTTTTTTTTTTTAAATATTCCTGTGTGTGTGTGTGTGTGTGTGTGTGAATGTGTCTATAAATGTTCCATAGTGTACATAAAAAGATCAAGGGACCACTTTTGAAAGATGGTTCTCTCCTACTGTGTGAATCATGGGGATCAAACTCAGGTTTTCAGGCTTTTCATCGGATGCCTTAACCCCCTGAGCTAGTTCACTGTTCCTCAATCTAGTTTGGTACTCAGTGTGTCCAAAGTAGCCTTGGAGTTGGAGTAACTCTCCTGCCTCAGCCTCCTAAGTAATAGGACTGCACCCAGTCTTCTACCCAATTCTGGGAATAAATATTTAAGTAAATATTCTACTGACTCTGGTGGTTTCTTTGCCCAGCCATGGTGGTGCTGGGAACTGAACCCTGGTCCATTGTAAGAACAGCACCTATTCTTAACCATGAGTCATCTCTCCAGCCTCAGAGAGGACCATTCTTAAGGGATGTTTTGAAAATTGGAGTATGGGGGACTGCTTTTAGTTTTTCATTGTCATAATATTTTGGGATGATTTAGATAATCAAGAAGGCACAGGGAAGCCTGAGATACCCGGGGACCTGCAATAAATAGGGCAGAATAAGCTTGAGACAAGATACAGAGTAATTTCACTTGTATGTTTAATGTCAAAGTTTTATAGGACATGCTTATTTGTGCCACGTGTTCCCTGTAAAGCTTAGAAAAGGATTTGCTTTCAGATTCCACAGTTCACAAAATGGCAAACTCTCTGCTATACGACCTTCCTATGATGGGCAGTAAAAAGTGGAAAAGTCAACACATGTGAGTGGATTTCAGCTGAGGATGGATCCTCGTGACGAAAATGAAGGAATAGATGAGATATATGCAGAGATCCTGAGGTGTGCAAAAGCCATGCATACAGCTGCATGAGCTGCCTGTCAGGCTGTAAAACTTAGGAGCTCACTTCCTGTAGGAGTCAGGTCTGGAACCATTCCAGCATGGAGTCCGTCCTGCTCGAGCTTACTTCCTAATAAAGAATCACTTGAATGGAATTGCTTCCTTCTTTATGGCTCCTATAGCAAACTTAGCCAAAGAGCCAAGCTGGCAAAACTAATATCAGAGCTGACGACTCACACCATTACAATGAAGCATCTGTTCTCTGCAATGTGCATGAGTTTTCAAATAGCTCCCCCAGAGGGAGAATCTAAAACGGAGAGGAAAATCATAAAAATATTTAGGCATAGAATGTAGCACCAATTTCACACAAAGGCAAAGTATATATCTGTGATTTTAACCTTCCAAAAATTCAGCTATTTTGTAAAACAAGGGACGTTTTTGTTTACTTTGATTAGTTTTGAACTTGGTCTAGGAAGGCATACCATTTATGAGCATTGTGTCATCACTGCCTAAGCCCATTTTTGATATTCGAGCTGTTAATAAAATCAGCATTTGTAGTTTTAAATATATGATTTTTCATGTTTAAGATAATCATGTGGATATGTTTCTTTAGAACTTTTGAAGTGGTAAACCTAAATACAAGTAGTGATACACTTTATATTAAATCCATACTTCTTCATTTTAAGTACAATCACCTGACTACTGCATTGAGTCTTCTATTATATGCATGTGCCGGTGGTGCTTGATTTTATGAAACTTGGTATGGAGAGAGATTATAATTTTATACTTTTTAAACTTTAGAGTCAAACAGAAGGAATTACAAAAACACTAAGACAAGAAAATATTGATGGGAAAGAGTTTGAATGACTACTCCACAGTTGTGCTATGCATTTGTGGATCACAACCATAACCTATTTAATATGAAGCTATGAGAGATGAGCCATGAAATCATTCTAAATAAACATTTTAATTTTAGGAGTTTCTTACATGTGGCGGAAAGTAGCCCATTCTCAGCAGTAATACTTTTCCACTTTCTTTATTGCTTCTCCTATACTGCATATCAGCTTCTGCGATGAAATTCTGCTTCTCTGTTTTGCTTTTGTGGCCCGTGCTTCTGTTGTTATATGAAAATATTCACTCTAGACACTTGCCAAGAGAGTCCTCCCTCTATGTTCCCAGACAGTAAAATTAGAGTTTAAATAACAAAAGAATCAAAGATAAAAAGAAACAAGGAAACATTCAAAGGTGAGGGATATATTTATTTCTGTGGTTGTTGTGGTAATAACTCTTATGCACATCTATGTCCAAACTCATATAACAATAATGTATCAATACATCTGATGGTGGTGGGGCAGATGCTGATAGAATTCTGATCCAGTCCTTCTAGAAACAGTTCATGAGCTGGCATTTGGGAGACACAGATACTGTTGTTATCACCTGCTTTTATATTCGTGTGGCATCTTCCTCATATAGAAAATAAATTACTCCTTCCATCTTTTATTTTTTTAATACCTTCCACTGGGCCATTTGTCTCTGTCTACAATTATGCTAAAAGAGTCTGTAGCTTAAAGAACTTCTTATTCAACCTTGTTTTCTTCTTAAAATTGCACTTTATCATTAACATCTTCTTTCTTCCTGGATGTCTTGAAAGGGCTGTGTATCATCTCTTATCACAGCTAACATGTCTCCATTCTCAGTGACTCGTAATCCATCTTCTGTCCTCAGCACTTTAATGAAAATGCTCTTTCAAACTGACAATGCAGCAGCTTCCCCTCTGCTCTCGTCTCGTTACATTCCTTTGTAGTTTCATGTGCATTTATGCTTTTATTGGTACATAGTAATTATACACAATAACAGGTTTTATGACTACATCTCCATACAGGTACGCACATCCCTTTAAGTATCTCTTTGTACTGGCACTTTAGTCTTTTGTTTGCTTTCTACAAAACTGAAGTCTCCTGGTGCTCTTCTCATTCTCATTAAATATGACTCATTTCTTTTAGTTATCATAGAAAATTTAACAAATAAACCATTTTCTAGATGTAGTGTGTCCTTAGCCCTTTCATAGAATTCAGTTCTGTATTCTTATATAACCTGGATATCTATTTATACATCACATTTTCCTTATGGAATTTCAGTCTTTTGTGTCTAAAATTGAACTCAACTTTCTTCAAACCAGCTCTTATTCATTTTTTTCCTAGGTAGATGCTGTATGCGGAATATGAAACACCCTTTACAGGCTCCTGATTGCCTCCCACACAGTGTTTCTGGAAACTTCAGAACCTTGCATAGGTGATGCCTAGTTGGCAAAATTAGGTGACTAGAGGCAAGACTTTGGTGGTTATACTCATTCCTGATTTCTGCCTCATCTTTAGCTTTCTGGTCTGCCATAGTACAAAGACTCTCTCCTGTTACCATCAACATGGTCTAAGCTCCTCCTCCAGGATTTCTCTACAACGATGGGCTGAAAAGCTCTGAACCTATAAATCAACTAAACCTTTTCTTCCTTAACTTCCCTATATTGGGAATTATAGTCACGGTGAAATAAATATAACTAATATGGTTATTAAAATGCCCAATAAATTATTGAAACTGAAAACACAACTCTCATTTTTCATACACAATCAATTATCAAACCCTACTCATTCTTCTTTTCAAAATCTCATAATGTCAGTTCTTGCTGCAACCTTGAAGGTTTCAGGTGCTCATTCTTGCCTACGTAGCTTTGTCATTGAACTGGTCTTCTGTTAGGCTCAGATGTAGAAACTGCAGTTTACAATCAGCATTTGACTTTATCACTTACTCCACAGTCTAGTACAAGACACTTAGTCTAGTTAAGCGATTCTGAATCTAAGACAACACCTTTTGTGGTCACATATCAGATGTCCTGCCTATCAGATATTTAAATTATGATTCAAAACCATGACAAAATTAGAGTTATGGTGTAGAAACAAAGATAATTTTATGGTTGGGAGTCAACACAACATGAGGCACAAATATATTAAAGTGAGTCAGCAAAAATGTATGAAAAGGTCACAGCATAGGAAGCTTGAGAAGCACTTGTCTAAACTTTCTTTGTATTTTAATTTCTCCTTGTACAAAATAAGGAGATCAAGCATGTCCATCATATAGATTGTCTTGACTAAAAGATAATAAAATAGTGCTCTTAAGAGTTCCTAATGTAGGCTAAGTACCAGATGACTGTAATCATTAATCTATAGATTTCTCAGGAGTTTTAGCCATGTTTATTGTTTTAATTAAAATTCTCTAATGTTTTCTGCTTTTCAGAAACTTTATAAGTGGGCTAATCATTTAGGTTCATTTGATTTGACATTTTTGCACACATTGTGAGAAAATTGATTTTTACTTTGCTCTTTTTGGTATATTTGGATTAATGATTTAATAATAACAATTACCCTCTATCCACATCAGAATTTCCATTAAACATTTGTATCTAATAATTTACATTCATTGGATAATTTGTATTTTGCTATCAATTAATTAATTTGCTTCTTAGGAGACAAAGAAATAAATCTCAATTGTCACTCTAAAATGAAGTATCAGCTTTAAGAATTATACTTCTTGAAATAGTCCTGCATGCAGGAGAATCTTTTTCTTCAGAAGTACAAAGTTACTTATGCTATTTACAGTGTATTTGTACCTTTGTATTTTCCCATTTATGTACATTCTGTAAGTGTTTGCTGAGTTATTCAAAGGTAAATGGTCTAATGTCATTGGTCAATTATAACATGGATATTCCAGGTGGCTTAGCTTTCATCACTATCCCTACTTTCCTCATGGTAGACAACCCCTGTGTGCTTTAAGTGGTTGTAAACTACACAAATATTATGTACATCCTCTAACCTATTCAGTGGTCAAATTCAGTAAATAATGCTGCATAATAAGAATGCAACCTTGTCATCCTCAGCAATTTTCAGAACATTTTTTTTTTTTTGCAAACAAGTCAGTAGGAAAGTAGAAAAATTTAGACCTGGCAAGGAAATGGGTGTGGGGGAGCAGTGGAGAGAGGTTTTCAGCTGGAGAAGAGGATGAGAGTGTACTGGAGAAACAACTTCTCATTTGTCTTCTACCATTTTACCTTTCTCTGAGTAAGAAAGGGTTATCAGATGCTGGAGATAAGAAGAAGCTCTAAACAACCCAGCCAGCAACAGCTGTAGACAGTACAACCAGAGAGCTCTCTATCCTCTTAATTCATTACCACAGTTACTCCATACCATATCCGGGGTTTTAGGCTTCTAACTTTGTCTTTACCCATTATCCTGTGTCCTGGATGACATTGCGTACACTGCTCCATCTCTCGGTCCCTTCCTTTCTGTTGTTTTCCTTGACCTAGAGTTTTAAAAACAACTATGATCCTGGTTTATTAACAGCAGCTGAAGCAGCCAGTAGTGAAACAGCATAAGGCAGGCATAATAGTGCATAGAGGTCAAAAGATACATTTTCATAAAGCACAATTGCCTATAGACTGGTAATGAATGTGACACGTTGTCATTTGTTTATAAGAACTGAAAAAATAAGAAGTCCTTCAAATTCTCTTCTACACTTTACCTCTTTTAGCACTGCTCATCAACAATTCCCCACTAGGCACACTTAACCTGTGAATTGTCACAGAATTGAAAGTACACTTTTACATCAATCAAGTTGGTCAGAAAGAATAATGATCTCATTGGTTTTGATAGATGAGCCTATCTTATCAGTTAAATCAAATCTGTGCGTTGACAGAATGCTGAAATATTTTATTTAACCACATGCTATGGAAGGCTTGCTGAATGCAGTACGCTTATGGATATCTGCAGAAATTGGTGACATGGTTTTAACCTTCAAGATGATGATCATGTACCTGATTTAACTGAACACACAATGGGATTTGTTTAATAAAGAAAAATGTCAATGAACGTACATTGATTTTACAACAATGTGGTCCCCTATTAAAGGCCAAAATCACTAGTGGTGGCAATCAATGTGAGCTCTGATGGGCATCAAATTTTGCAAAATGAATGTCATAAAACCATGTAAGTAATTAATTTTACAAGAAAGAAAAAGGAAAGGATTGATATTGAATCATGGTGCCCTCTAAAAGCCCAGGGGTTAATTCTGACTTCAGTGGTGAAATCAACACCACTTTGTGATTAGGCAGGGTGTCCTAGGCTTAACATTTTTTTTTGCATGTGTTCTTACATGTAATTATCCTAACAGATTTGTGATGATACGAATGCTCAGAAGGATTATGTAAGGAGATCAAAGTTACTCAGCTGGAAATTGATTGCCTAGATTCTACTTTTGCTTTACTTTTGATTCTGAATCCAGTTCTTATGTTGATTATCCTCATCAAAAAGAAGGGAAGGAAACCTGGGGAAGAAACTCAGCAGTAAAATACTAAAATCCCAATTGTATAATACCTCTCAGAATCAAACAATATAGGAAGGGACCTACTATTGGGTTTGGAGAAGTAATATGGCTTGTTTCTCATGAAGGAAGCCAGCTAGTGGATACATGCTAATTCTCACATAGGGAGAGCACTTTGTGGAAAGAAACTTCAGGAGCATTTTGACATTTTTTTACATTCAAAATTAAACATAAATTATTCAGACTACAGTGTTTTCTTTGGTAAGTTGTGATTAGTGGCTTTGTCTAATAATGATGGGTGGAAATTGAATTCACAGTAATGTGACTTCAATTTGTAATATACATTCCTTTTGCATTCTGGCAACTTGAGGTCTGTCATCAAGAAAAAAGGAAAATAATTAGCAATCATCAGTGGGAGTTTAATATTTTAATTCTCCAGCTGTTGTGCAAAATGTTTTGTGCAATATATTCAATTAGTTATAAAATAGGGAATCAGAATAATGCATCTACATTATAGAGTCTTTGAAACACTTCCTGCAGGTAGAAATTGAGGGGTAGACTCTAGTTTTGTGCTACTATTTTAAGGAAGTACAGATATTGAAAGTCTTTCAAACAAAGTATTCCTTATATTGAGAGGAAAACATTAAATGAAGTCATATGGTGACAGTAAAATAATGAAATACAGATATTTAATAAAATAAACATTTAGATAATTATAAAAGTTTTTTATTTGACCATAATTTAAAAATACATGTATAAAATCAAATACTGGTCCATCTCACTGGGCAATAAAGTTTAATGACACTATAATCTGGGATTTTGTCAAAGCATAAAAAATGATTAAAATATGTGTGAAAAAATTTACAAATTACAAATTTTGGAAACACAATTGACTCTAATCCTAACAAAATGTGAGAAAATTCACAAAAGAATGGAAACATAAGTATATTTTTCAGAAGTCCTTTAATAATTAAAGAAGATGAAGAAGAAGAAGAAGAAGAAGAAGAAGAAGAAGAAGAAGAAGAAGGAGGAGGAGGAGGAGGAGGAGGAGGAGGAGGAGGAGGAGGAGGAGGAGGAGGAGGAGGAGGAGGAGGAGAAAGGAAGAGGATGAGGAAATAAAAGAAAAAGGGGAAATGTTCTTGGAAAGACATGACCATGCATCTTATCTTCTCTATAGATGCAGAAATGATAATATAAATAAAGTAGACTACATGTGGAGTTACATACCTGTGATCCTGGCATTTGAGAAGCTGAGTCATTAGGAACAGGAATTTAAGGACAGCCTATATACTATATAGTGAAGCGTTGTCTCAGCCTGTGGCAGGAATGGATCATATTTTGTTGAACCATTGGTTAAAGAGCTCCCCTCGAACCCCTATAACAAACTATTTCCATGGCCATTGGTTGTTATCTACAACTTAATAGCAGGGTCTCCCCTGAAGACAACATAAGAGTAAACACAGAGAAGTCAAGATCGTCCAGAACTAGAAGCTTCATCCCTAAGGGCTAGCATTTGTGCTCCTGGGCAGGTACTCTCTATAATACCTGAAGAAAAAGATACTCATTAATCTCGCACAGCAAGCATCTCACCCACACTGGTGACCTTCCTGTAAGATAATCAGTCACTTGTAATAATTGTAAATAAAGCCCATTTCATGAGATGGAACCTATAGCTGATACTGCTAATGTGGGCAATAGCCTGAGACTAGATAGATTGTGAGTCAAGCAGAAAACTTATTATTTTTCTAAAATAATATAGAAATTAATTGATTTCTAGTTACATGTTGCTATAATTATAGTGTCTTCCTCCATCCTCACCAGAGAAGCTCTGTCATGCAATAGATGAGGCATAACACAGTGTCCCACAGCTGGATATGTACACACCATAAAAGACCTGAGAGTACTTATTTCTAAATGGATTGCCTTCATCAAAGTTCTGTCCACAGGATCAGGGATCATGAAGAAGAGGTGGCAGAAAGATTGTTTGGATCAGCAGTGATGGAGAACACCAAGGAATCAGTGTCTTCCAGACATAAGACAGGCTCAAACATATGAACATTCAAAGATGGTGGCAGCATACACAAGACTTGCAACATTGATGACTATGCATTTCTAGTATTAAAAATTAAACCACATGGGGCTGAAGAGATGGCTCAGGGGTTTAGAGCACTGACCTGAGGTCAGTGAGGTCCCGAGTTCAATTCCCTGCAACCACATGGTGACTCACAACTATCTGTAACAGGATCCAATGCCCTTTTCTGGTGTGTCTGAAGACAGCTACCATATATTCATATACTTAAAAAAATAAAAATGTAAAAAGTAAAAATTCTTTAAAAATTAAACTGTAAAATTTAGTTTTTCATATTCTCAAATTCAATAAAAGGGTTTAAATTACTTAATTCAGTTGTTTGTTCACATATTTGGACATCTAGATATAGTCCAGTGATGTTAGAATCAAATCAATTTAAACATAACTGTAGTGGCTATTCCTAGTTGTCTACTGGGATGAACTACAATCCAGAATTGGAAGGCTCATCTATGATCCTGATATTGAGGCTTAGAGATACAAGTTTCTGACCTGGTTCTTGGCATGGGGATCTTGAGGCATAGTGGCTATAGCAAGGAAGACTAAGGCAAGGAAATCTCTGAGTTCAAGGTCATCTGGGACAAAGAAAGTCCCAGATCTAGTCGTGGTGGTACACACCTTTAATATAGGCCATACCTTCTTCTGGAGACTTATATAAGGACGTTGAAGAAGGAACATTCTCTCTTCTCTGCCTGCTTGCCTTTTTGGACTGAGCAACTGCTAGATCCTTGGACTTCCAGCCACATTTTTGGGGAGTTGGACTACAGACTGTAAGTCAGCATCAAATTCCCTTACTATATAGAGAGACTATCCATTATTATTGTGTATTATTCCATTCAATCTTTTTCTAACTTTCATTGCATTATTCATAGTTTGCTATTATCATGATTTTCACATCTTTTCTGTTATTTCAGCTTTACTTTCAGTGAAGAAGAATGAAAATATTATTGGTAAAATTTTATAAATTTTGAATGATTTTATTGAATATAAAATACAAAATTAACATTTATTCTCATATTTTTAAAAAAGGGTTTTTTAAAAGTTTTTGATTCAATTAAGCGAATTCTATTCAATGAAAATCTGTAGTAATTATATACTTAATTTCTTTAGAAAAGTTTTAGCTCTTCTTTGAGAATTTCATATATGTATAAAATAAAGTCTGATGATATTCACCCCAGAATTTCTCCCTTCAAGTTCACAACACATCTCTCCTCTCAAATTCATGCCCCCTTCTCCCTTTTCTTCTTTTTTATATCCCACTGATCTAATTAAAGCGCTCCATGTGCCCATGGATGTGGAGCCTTCTACTGGAGAACAACCTCCCACAGGCTGTACAATACAGTAAACTTCCTCTTTCCTTTCCCAAACACCCTCAGCTGTGAATAGTTTCTCATTTAAGAATTGGACCTTGTCAGCCCCTTCTTCTTCATCCATGCTGGGAAATTTACTGCCTTAACTTTGTGAAGCTCTTGGGCAGGCAGCCATAGCTGCTGTGAGTTCAAGATTGTAAGAGCCACGCTATATCCAGAAGACTCTATTTCATAGAACTCCAGAACCTCTGGCACTCACATTCTTCTTCCTCCGCTTTCTGAGATATTTTTTGATCCATGGTGAGGAAGGGAGTTTATATCAATGTCCAATTTAGGACCACTTGGGACCAGGCACTCAGTAGTCACTTCTTACCACCTTTTCCATTTATCATTCTTTGCATTAATTTCTGCATACCTCCTAAAAGATGCTTTTCTGATCAGGTTTGGGAGCAGCACTAATCTATGGGTATAAACATAAATAGTTATAAGGCATTTCAGAGACTTGATCTTTTATCAATGTAACAGTATTTGACTCACCCATAGGGTCTATGAGCTCCTAAAGCCATGGGCTTTTGATCAGCTTTACAGTACATGACAGGAATTCTCTCCTGTGGAGAAGGCATCATATCTATTGAAAAGGTGATTGGTTACCTCTATAGCTAGTGGATACATCTGGCACAGGGTATTAGTATTGAAACATTTAGGGTCTAATGTTGTCTAAGACCATTCATGTCTTTTCTTCCAAAGTGATCTTGATAGCACCTTCTGGCCCTATGAAAGCTGGTTACAGAATAGGAAGTTTCTCAGCCATGTCAAGATTGATTTCTTCATGCCCTGCAATCAAATTACATAGTATTTTGGTACTTAGATTTTGATCATGTTACCTTGGGCAGCCAGGAGCAAATATCAATAAGCTGTGTTGTTTTGGATACCTATGAGCATTAACTGATCAGTAACTGCTAAAGAGGTATCTGAGCCTGATATTGAGGTTGTCATTTTAAAATTCATGTCAAAATGAACTAACTAGAACAAACATAAACATTCAGGGACTTTGAAAAGTAAGTAAAGCACGAACATAAGGATAAGAAACAAACCAAAGGAGCTGAAGGGGTTTGCAGCCACATAGGAAGAACAACAATATGAAACACCCAGTATCCTCAGAGCTCCCAGGGACAAAACCACCAACCAAAGTGTACACATGGAGTTACCCATGGCTCCAGATGCATATGTAGCAGAGGATGGACTTGTTGAACATTTATTGGAGGTGAGGCCCTTGGTCCTGTGAAGGCTAGATGCCCCAGTGTAGGGGAATGCCAGGACAGGGAGTGGGAGCAGGGGGTGCTGAGCAGGGAGAGGTTGGTGAGCTGGGGGAGAAAAGGGGATAACATTTGAAATGTAAACAAAGAAAATATCTAATACAAAAATTAAAAAAAAAGAATAAAAAAAAAAAAAAGAAAAATGGAGAACTGCAGGACGCAAGCTCAGCCAGAGCAGAGACATTCCAAAAACAGTCAGCTGCAACAGAAACAGCTGCAACAGGAACAGCTGCAACAGAACAGCTGAAATAGGAACAGCTGCAACAGGAACAGCTGCAACAGGAATGGGTCCAGTGAATAATCAGACAGTGAGGCTCCAGAGGCAGACAGAGCCTGGAAAAACACAGAGAGTTGGGTATGAAGTCATATTCAGCTCAGCTCTGGGCCAAGAACAGGACAAGATGGGTGTGCTGTTTTAGGATCATCCAGCCAGGATTACGGGAGAAGCCTGAAAAAGGGTCCAACTGTCAGGTAGTAAGCATCCTTAACAGTCCAGGGTGGGGAGTTCTGACCCAGGGTAAAGGAAGAGAGGAAAACGAGATAATGCATCCTCTGGTACCAGCTGTGGGAACATAACACTCACAAGACTTTAAGAGGGAAAAGGGGAAATACCAGTCTCGAGACATGCTTTGGACACTAGCCCAAAGTGGGAAGACTGTCTGACATGCTAGGGAGAGCACATGATGATTTCCCTGGAGAAACCAAACAGATGAGCTATGCTTAAGCAATGTTAGTCCTCTTCACATCCTACAGGCTCCTCGGCCAACAGAAAACATGAACTGCTTCTGGACCTCTCGTCATCCAACTCTAATGTGGTCCTGAGCACTGCAGTGGAGCAGGACTGAGGAGACAGGCATCCCTAACACTGCATCATGGAGCAGGCAAGGCTCATAATGGCCCCATGGAGAAAAAGAGCAGTAAGTGTCAGAACTGACTGCATTCAACACTATGCCAAAATCAAATGTGTCGTTCAAAGTATTATAAAATCTAATTTTGTCTTAAATAAAACTTTTAATGTAAAAATATAAATAAATGAAATTCATGTTCTCTGGTAGCAGTATTGTCCATTCAGGCACGATGCCTCCATTAAATTCCTTTAAAATGAACTTATAATTGAAAATGATCTGACTAGTGAGTTTCTGCTTTATCATATACTCTTAAGCTTGGGTAAAATACCCCCTCCTCTCCCCATGCCTTACTCCTATCCCTGTTTAATATTTTAACCCTAGTATTCCCTCTCTCCTCTTTATTTTTTCTTTTATTAAGACTAGATTTTTTCATGTACTATATTTTGATTATGGTTCCTCATCCCTCTATTTCAAGTTCCTCCCCACCTCCCTTCCAATCTGGAGCTATCCCTTTCTGTCTCTAATTAAAAGATCAAACAAATGTACAGGCATCTAGGGGATAATAATAAAATAAAATAATAAGATAAAAAAAGAAAAAAAACAGATTGGAATAGGACAAAGCAAACAATAAAAAGGAAAAGGCCCCAAGAAAAGGCACAAAAAAACACATATAGACAAACAGACACATTCATTATACATTCAGGAATCTCATAAAAAGCACAAAACTGGAAGCCATGATAAGAAAGGAAAAACTGTAGGGTAAAATAAATAAATAGCAAAATTAAAATAAAAAACCCCTGATATATTATGAGACAAATAAGCTCCAAATATGCTATTGAGTTTGTTTTCTGTTGGCCATCTACTGCTGGCCATGCTGCCCACATTTTGTTTTTCTGGTGAGTCTCCTTTGAGAAACTTTTAAAATTTCAATTGACTATCTCGGAAATTACTTCTGGGATAGAGATAGGCCAAGTCTTTGTCTACTTTCAGCTCTAAGACTGTCCCTTGCCCATCCCCCTGCCAAAAAAAAATCTGGTGCAGACCATGTAGATCCAATGTTTTCCATTTCAGTCTCTGTGAGTCCATTTGAGCTTTGCCTTGTTGATTCTCCCATTCTCCATCCCCTTGGGTCCTTTTACTCTTTCTGCATCCTACTCTGCTGGGTTCACTGAGACCATATGGGAGAGGTTTGATGGAGACTTCACATTTAAAATAGCAATGCATGTATGTGTGGATGTATGGATAGGGGAGGAGGACCTGGAACAAGAGGATCAAAGATAAAGTAAAGGCATTGGGAGTGGAGATAGAGTCTGAAATTACAATGTATTGCTAAGAATATTTTGGGTATATCAATGTGTTTTGACTGGTTCCAAATTTCTAAAGACTGTATTGCACTTTAAAAGAGAAAATACAGAAAATGAAAACAAGGTTTCAATTTTGACTAACAGTTGTAGGGAGAGTATGTTCTTCAAAAAATGTTGTGGTTCAGCACAAATAGGAGCCTTAGGCAGCATTTTTATTTATTTATTTTTTTTAAATTGTACTCCATTGTGTAAATATATCCATTTACACATTTTTCTGTATCCATTCCTCTGTTGAAGAACATCTGCGTTCTTTTCATCTTCTGGCTATTATAAATAAGTCTGCTATGAACAAGTGGAGCATGTGTCCTTATTACATATTGGGTATATGCCCAGGAGTGGTATAGCTAGATCCTCGGGTCTAATTTTCTTTTTTTTTTTTTTTTTTTTTTTTTTTTTGGATATTTTTTTTTTATTCGATATAATTTATTTACATTTCAAATGATTTCCCCTTTTCTAGCCCCTCCCCACTCCCCGAAAGTCCCATAAGCCCCCTTCTCTTCCCCTGTCCTCCCTCCCACCCCTTCCCAGTTCCCCGTTCTGGTTTTGCCAAATACTGTTTCACTGAGTCTTTCCAGAACCAGGGACGACTCCTGCTTTCTTCTTGTATCTCATTTGATGTGTGGATTATGTTTTGGGTATTCCAGTTTTCTAGGTTAATAACCACTTATTAGTGAGTGCATACCATGATTCACCTTTTGAGTCTGGGTTACCTCACTTAGTATGATGTTCTCTAGCTCCATCCATTTGCCTAAGAATTTCATGAATTCATTGTTTCTAATGGCTGAATAGTACTCCATTGTGTAGATATACCACATTTTTTGTATCCACTCTTCTGTTGAGGGATACCTGGGTTCTTTCCAGCATCTGGCAATTATAAATAGGGCTGCTATGAACATAGTAGAGCATGTATCCTTATTACATGGTGGGGAATCCTCTGGGTATATGCCCAGGAGTGGTATAGCAGGATCTTCTGGAAGTGAGGTGCCCAGTTTTCGGAGGAACCGCCAGACTGCTTTCCAGAGTGGTTGTACCAATTTGCAATCCCACCAGCAGTGGAGGAGTGTTCCTCTTTCTCCGCACCCTCTCCAACACCTGCTGTCTCCTGAATTTTTAATCTTAGCCATTCTGACTGGTGTAAGATGAAATCTTAGGGTTGTTTTGATTTGCATTTCCCTAATGACTAATGAAGTTGAGCATTTTTTAAGATGCTTCTCCGCCATCCGAAGTTCTTCAGGTGAGAATTCTTTGTTTAACTCTGTACCCCATTTTTTAATAGGGTTGTTCGGTTTTCTGGAGTCTAACTTCTTGAGTTCTTTATATATATTGGATATTAGCCCTCTATCTGATGTAGGATTGGTGAAGATCTTTTCCCAATTTGTTGGTTGCCGATCTGTCCTCTTGATGGTGTCCTTTGCCTTACAGAAACTCTGTAACCTTATGAGGTCCCATTTGTCAATTCTTGCTCTTAGAGCATACGCTATTGGTGTTCTGTTCAGAAACTTTCTCCCTGTACCGATGTCCTCAAGGGTCTTCCCCAGTTTCTTTTCTATTAGCTTCAGAGTGTCTGGCTTTATGTGGAGGTCCTTGATCCATTTGGATTTGAGCTTAGTACAAGGAGACAAAGATGAATCAATTCGCATTCTTCTGCATGCTGACCTCCAGTTGAACCAGCACCATTTGTTGAAAAGGCTATCTTTTTTCCATTGGATGTTTTCAGCCTCTTTGTCGAGGATCAAGTGGCCATAGGTGTGTGGGCTCATTTCTGGATCTTCAATCCTGTTCCATTGATCCTCCTGCCTGTCACTGTACCAATACCATGCAGTTTTTAACACTATTGCTCTGTAGTATTGCTTGAGGTCAGGGATACTGATTCCCCCAGATTTTCTTTTGTTGCTGAGAATAGTTTTAGCTATCCTGGGTTTTTTGTTGTTCCAGATGAATTTGATAATTGCTCTTTCTAACTCTGTGAAGAATTGAGTTGGGATTTTGATGGGTATTGCATTGAATCTGTATAGTGCTTTAGGCAAAATGGCCATTTTAACTATATTGATTCTACCGATCCATGAACATGGGAGGTTTTCCCATTTTTTGAGGTCTTCTTCCATTTCCTTCTTCAGAGTCTTGAAGTTCTTGTCATACAGATCTTTCGCATGTTTGGTAAGAGTCACCCCAAGATACTTTATACTGTTTGTGGCTATTGTGAAGGGGGTCATTTCCCTAATTTCTTTCTCAGCCTGCTTATCCTTTGAGTATAGGAAGGCCACTGATTTGCTTGAGTTGATTTTATAACCTGCCACTTTGCTGAAGTTGTTTATCAGCTGTAGGAGCTCTCTAGTGGAGTTCTTTGGGTCACTTAGGTAGACGATCATGTCGTCTGCAAATAATGATAGTTTGACTTCCTCCTTTCCAATTTGTATCCCTTTGACTTCCTTATGTTGTCGAATTGCCCAAGCTAGTACCTCAAGTACAATA
Organism: Apodemus sylvaticus; assembly: GCF_947179515.1. Lineage (NCBI taxonomy): Eukaryota > Metazoa > Chordata > Mammalia > Rodentia > Muridae > Apodemus > Apodemus sylvaticus. Next base: position 106,528,964 of record NC_067495.1, read on the forward strand.
TTGAAAAGATAAGGAGAAAGGGGGCAGCCTTGTCTGGTCCCTGATTTCAGTGGGATTGCTTCAAGTTTCTCTCCGTTTAGTTTGATGCTGGCTACCGGTTTGCTGTATATTGTTTTTAATATGTTTAGGTATGGACCTTGAATTCCTGTTCTCTCCAAGACTTTAAGCATGAAAGGATGCTGAATTTTGTCAAATGCTTTTTCAGCATCCAATGAAATGACCATGTGGTTTTGTTCTTTGAGTTTGTTTATGTAGTGGATTGTATTGATGGATTTCCGTATATTGAACCAACCCTGCATTCCCGGGATAAAGCCTACTTGATCATGGTGGATGATCGTTTTGATGTGTTCTTGGATTCGGTTGGCAAGAATTTTATTGAGTATTTTTGCATCGATGTTCATAAGGGAAATTGGTCTGAAGTTCTCTTTCTTCGTTGTATCTTTGTGTGGCTTTGTTATCAGCGTAATTGTGGCTTCGTAGAAGGAATTGGGTAGTGTTCCTTCTGTTTCTATTTTGTGGAATAGTTTGAAGAGTATTGGTGTTAACTCTTCTTTGAAGGTCTGGTAGAATTCTGCACTGAAACCATCTGGTCCTGTGCTTTTTTTGGTTGGAAGACTTTCTATGACTCCTTCTATTTCTTTAGGCTTTATGGGACTGTTCAGATGGTCTAGTTGGTCCTGATTTAATTTTGGTATTTGGTATCTGTCAAGGAAATTGTCCATTTCCTCCAGATTCTCCAGTTGTGTTGAGTACAGGCTCTTGTAGTAGGATCTGATGATTTTTTGGATTTCCTCAGTTTCCGTTGTTATGTCTCCCTTTTCATTTCTAAGTTTGTTAATTTGGATACTTTCTCTGTGCCCTTTGGTCAGTCTGGCTAAGGGTTTATCTATCTTGTTGATTTTCTCAAAGAACCAGCTCCTGGTTTTGTTGATTTTTTGTATGGTTCTCTTTGTTTCTACTTGATTGATTTCGGCCCTGAGTTTGATGATTTCCTGCCTTCTACTCCTCCTGGGTGAAATAGCTTCTTTTTGTTCTAGGGCTTTCAGGTGTGTCATTAAGTTGGTAATGTATGCTCTCTCCATTTTCTTTTTGGAGGCACTCAGGGCTATGAGTTTTCCTCTTAGCACTGCTTTCATTGTGTCCCATAGATTTGGGTATGTTGTGTTTTCATTTTCATTGTGTTCTAAAAAGTCTTTAATTTCTTTCTTTATTTCTTCCTTGACCAAGGTATCATTGAGTAGAGAATTGTTCAATTTCCACGTGTATGTGGGTTTTCTGTTGTTTCTGTTGCTATTGAAGACCACTTTTATTCCATAGTGATCAGATAGGAGGCATGGGATTAGTTCTATCTTCTTATATTTGTTGAGGTCTGTCTTGTGACCAATTATATGGTCGATTTTGGAGAAGGTACCATGAGGTGCTGAAAAAAAGGTATATTCTTTTGTTTTAGGATAGAATGTTCTATATATATCAGTTAAATCTAATTGGTCCAAAGCTTCAATTAGTTTCATTGTGTCCTTGTTTAGTTTCTGTTTTCCTGATCAGTCCATTGAGGAAAGTGCAGTGTTGAAGTCACCCACAATTATTGTGTTAGGTGCAATGTGTGCTTTGAGTTTTAATAAAGCTTCTTTTATGAAAGAGGGTGCCCTTGCATTTGGAGCATAGATGTTCAGGATTGAGAGTTCTTCTTGTTGTATTTTTCCTTTGACCAGCAAGAAGTGTCCCTCAGAGTCTCTTTTGATGACTTTGGGTTGAAAGTCAATTTTATCTGATATTAAAATGGCTACTCCAGCTTGTTTCCTGAGACCATTTGCTTGTAAAATTGTCTTCCAGCCTTTTACTCTAAGGTAGTGTTTGTCTTTGACCCTGAGGTGTGTTTCCTGTAAGCAGCAAAATGTAGGGTCCTGTTTACGTATCCAGTCAATTAGTCTGTGTCTTTTTATTGGGGCATTGAGTCCATTGATGTTAAGAGATATTAAGGAATAGTGATTGTTACTTCCTATCATTTTTGACGTTATTTTTTAAATTTGATTGCTTAACTTCTTTTGGGTTTGATGAAAGGTTACTATCTTGCTTTTTTCAGGGTGAAGTTTCCCTCCTTGTATTGGTGTTGTCCTCCTATTATCCTTTTTAGGGCTGGGTTTGTGGATAGATATTGGGTGAACTTGGTTTTGTCGTGAAATATCTTAGTTTCTCCATCTATGGTGATTGAGAGTTTTGCTGGATATAGTAGTTTTGGTTGGCATTTGTGTTCTCTTAGAGTCTGCATGAGATCTGCCCAGGACCTTCTAGCCTTCATAGTCTCAGGTGAAAAGTCTGCTGTGATTCTGATAGGTCTTCCTTTATATGTTACTTGGCCTTTTTCTCTTACTGCCTTTAATATTCTTTCTTTGTTTAGAACATTTGGTGTTTTGATTATTATGTGACGGGAAGTATTTCTGTTCTGGTCCAGTCTGTTTGGCGTTCTGTAGGCTTCTTGTATATTCATGGGCATCTCTCTCTTTAGGTTAGGGAAGTTTTCTTCCATAATTTTATTGAAGATATTTGCTGGCCCTTTAAGTTGTAAATCTTCACTCTCATCTATGCCTATAATCCTTAGGTTTGGTCTTCTCATTGTGTCCTGGATTTCCTGGATATTTTGGGTTACAAGCTTTTTGCATTTTGCATTTTCTTTAACTGTTGAGTCCATGGTTTCTATGGAATCTTCAGCATCTGAGATTCTTTCTTCTATTTCTTGTATTCTGTTGTTGATATTTGCATCTCTGTCCCCTGATTTCTTCCCAAGGCTTTCTATCTCCAAAGTTGTCTCCTTTTGAGTTTTCTTAGTTGTTTCTACTTCTGATTTTAGATCCTGGATGGTTTTGCTTAGCTCCTTCACTTGCTTGTTTGTGCTTTCCTGAAATTCTTTAAGAGATTTTTGTGTTTTTTCTTTCATGACCTCAGCCTGTTGACCAGAGTTCTCCTGTATTTCTTTAAGAGATTTTTGTGTTTCGTCTTTCATGACCTTAGCCTGTTGACCGAAGTTCTCCTGTATTTCTTTAAGTGTTTTTTGCATTTCCTCCTTGTTGGCTTTTGTATTCTCCTGGATTTCTTTCAATGATTTTTGTGTTTCCCTTGCAAGGGCTTCTAACTTTTGATCCATTTTCTCCTGAATGTCCTTCATGTGTTCCTGTACCAGCATCATGACCAGTGATTTTAAATCCAAATCTTGCTTTACTGGTGTGATGGGGTATCCAGGACTTGCTGGTAGAGGAGAATTTGGTTCAGATGTTGCCATATTGCTTTGATTTCTGTTAGTGACGTTCCTGCGTTTGCCTTTTGCCATCTAGCTCTTACTGGTGTTACTTGGTCTTGTCAGTGCTGGACTCACCAGTGCAAGCTGCCCCTTCCCCGTTGGCCTCTGGTGCACAGCTTACACTCTGCACTGCCTGTAGACAGGGTGCTGTTGTCCAGGCTGTTCAGACCCCGAAGCAGGCACCTGAAGGCTCCCGCTGGGGCCCGCTGGATTTATTGGAGCACACCGACTTCTCCCAGCTGGCCGCCCGGAAGCCCCCACTAGCCTCTTGAGGGACCTGGAGATGTGGCGGCCACCCAGGCTGATCTGAAGCGGAAAGAGTTGACCTGAGGGCTTCTGCCTGAGGCCTTGCCCCAGATTGTGTCTGTGGGCCAGATGGAACCCGTGTGCACCCACAGGGAGCTCCGAAGGTGTATGTTGCTGTGACCTCCCCTGTGTTCCGCTCACTCCGCTGGGCAGCCGATTTCCCCAACCGGGCTGGCGCACACTAGGTTAGCCTTGTCGCCCGGGCCCTGAGTCCAGGCAAACGCCTGGGAGGCCAAGGTCCGAGCAAAGTTCCCCTAGGGCTATGACTGGGTCCGCCAGGTGACCCGGATGGCGGGCGTGCGCGTCCGCGCTCCCCGAAAGCACCGGGAGAGTCTGTTGTGCTAATAACCCCCTGGGCGGGTTGACACACAGATGGCCCACCAAACCGCCCAGTTCTTGGGGTCAGTCCTGTGCCTTTTGGGGCCTAGACCCCCGTTTTGTTAGCCTCAGGCTACGCTTGTTAGCAGTCTCTGCCCTCCCGAGCACTCTGGCTCCTGTAGGCAAAATGGCGGCGCGTGCGCCGGCCGGGGCAAAAAAAAAAAAAAAAAAAAAAAAACTCCTGGCTGGGTTGGCGCCCCGATGGCCACTCGAACAGCCCAGGGCCTGGGTGCAGGCCAACGCCCGTCTGGCTCAGACCCCTGCGGTGTTGGGCCTAGGATTATGTTTGTGTACCTCAGTCTGACCGATCTCTGGAGCCCGGAATCAAGATGGAGGTGAGTCTCTCCTGACTGGCGGGAAGCCGAGTTCTGAAGTGGCTTCCGTGCAGCGAAAGGCTCCGCAGAACCGCTGCTGCTTGCTGCCCGGCTGGTCAGCGAAGGTCAGTGGTCGTGGGCGCAGGGCCTAACTGGACCCTGTGTCGCCTTGGTTCCACCGCTGATGGCCCTTCAGCTGGAGCAGCCACTGCTACCGCCGCCGCCGCCGCCGCCGCCGCCCGGCTGCTTCTTCGGGTCTAATTTTCTAAGGAACCACCAAACTGATTTCTAGAGTGGTTGTATCAATTTTCAATCCCACCAGCAATGGAGGAGTGTTCCTCTTTCTCCACATCCTTGCCAGCATTTGCTGTCCCCTGAATTTTTCATCTTAGCCATTCTGACTGGTGTGAGGTAGAATCTCAGGGTTGTTTTGATTTGCATTTCCCTGATAGCTAAGGGTGCTGAACATTTCTTTAGGTGCTTCAGAGCCATTCCAGTTTCCTCAACTGAGAATACCCTGTTTAGCTCTGTACCCCATTTTTAATAGGGTTATTTGATTTCTCTGGAGTCTATCACCTTGAGTTCTTTGTATATATTGGATATTAGCCCTCTATCAAGTGTATGATTGGTAAAGATCTTTTCCCAATCTGTTGGTTGTTGTTTTGTCCTATTGACAGTGTCCTTTGTCTTACAGAAACTTTGCAGTTTTGTGAGGTCCCATTTGACAATTCTTGTTCTTAGAGCATAAGCCATTGGTGTTCTATTCAGGAAATTTTCTCCTGTGCCCATGTCTTCAAGGCTCTTCCCCTCTTTCTCCTCTATAAGCTTCATTGTATCTAGTTTTATGTGGAGCTCCTTGATCCACTTGGACTTGAATTTTGTACAAGGAGAGAAGAATGGGTCAATTTGCAATTTTCTACATGTTGACCTCCAGGTGAACCAGCACCATTTGTTAAAAATGCTGTCTTTTTTTCCACTGGCTGTTTTTGGCTCCTTTGTCAAATATCAAGTGACTATAGGTGTGTGGGTTCATTTCTTGGTCTTCAATTCCATTCCATTGTTGTTCCTGCCTGTCTCTGTACCAATAACATACATCTTTCATCACTATTGCTCTATAGTAGAGCTTGAGGTCAGGGATGGTGATTCCCCTAAAAGATCTTTTGTTGTGGAGAACAGTTTTCACTATCCTGGGTTTTTTGTTATTCCAAATGATTGCAGATTGCTCTTTCTAGCTCTATGAAGAATTCTAGCTCTATGATTTGGAATTTTGATGGCGCTAGCATTGAATCTGTAGATTGCTTTAGGCAAGTTAACCATATTTACTATATTAATCCTGCCAATCCATGACCATGGGCGATCTTTCCATCTTCTGATATCTTCTTAAATTTTTTTCTTCAGAGGCTTGAAGATCTTGTCAAACAGATCTTTCACTTGCTTTGTTAGACTCACAACAAAATGTAATATTATTTGTGACTGTTGTGCAGGGTGTCATTTCTCTAATTTCTTTCTCAGCTTTTTTATTCTTTGAGTAGAGGAAGGTTACTGATTTGTTTGAGTTAATTTTATATCCAGCCACTTTGCTGAAGTTGTTTATCAGCTTTAAGAGTTCTCTGGTGGAATATTTGGGTTCACTTAAGTATCATATCACCTGCAAATAGTGATACTTTGACTTCTTCCTTTCCAATTTGTATACATTGGACCTCCTTTTGTTGCCTAATTGCTCTGGTTAGGACTTCAAGTACTATATTGAATTGATGTGGAGAGAGAGGACAGCCTTGTCTAGTCCCTGATTTTAGTGGAATTGATTCAAGTTTCTCTCCATTTAGTTTGGTGTTGGCTACTGGTTTGCTGGATATTTCTTTCACTATGTTTAGGTATGGGCCTTGAATTCCTGATCTCCGTGAGACTTTTAGCATGAAAGGATGCTGAATTTTGTCAAATGCTTTTTCGCATCTAATGAAATGACCATGTGGTTTTATTCTTTGAGTTTGTTTATGTAGTGGATTACATTGATGGATTTCCATATATTGAACCATCCCTGTATCCCTGGGATGAAGCCTATTTGATCATGGTGAATTATCATTTTAATGTATCCTTGGATTCAGTTGACAAGTATTTTATTGAGTATTTTTGCATCAATATTCATAAGGGAAAATGGTCTGAAGTTCTCTTTCCTTGTTTGGTCTTTGGTTTAGGTTTAGGTCTTCTTTGAAGTTCTGATAGAATTCCCCACAAAACCCATCTGGTCTTTTTTTTTTTTTTTGGTTGGGAGACTGCTTCTACTTCTTCAGTACTTATGGGAATATTTAGATGGTTTATCTGATTCTCTTTTATCATTGGCACCTGGTATGTGTCTAGAAAATTGTCCATTTCATTCAGATTTTCCAATTTTGTTAAGTATAAACTCTTGTAATAGGATCTGATGTTTTTTTGAATTTCTACAATTTCTGTTATCTCTCCCTATTAATTTCTGATTTTATTAATTTGGCTAGTCCCTCTGAGCCTTCTGGTTAGTCTGGCTAAGGCTTTATCTATCTTGTTAATTTTCTCAAAGAACCAGCTCCTAGTTTTGTTATTCTTTATATACTTCTTTTTGTTTCCATTTGGTTGAATTTAGCCCTGAGTTTGATTATTTCCTGCCATCTACTCCTCTTGGGTGTATTTCCTTCTTTTTGTTCTAGAGCTTTCAGTGTAAGCTCTCCTCATTTTCTTTTTGGAGGTGCTTAGAGCTATGCGTTTTCCTCTTATCTATGCTTTCATTGTGTCCCATAAATTTTGGTATGGTATGTCTTCATTTTAATTAAATTCTATAAAGTCTTTAATTTCTTTATTTCTTCCTTGATCAAGTGATCATTGAGTAGAGGATTGTTCAACATCCATGTGTGTTTTCTGCTGTTGTTTTTTTTTTATTTGAACTTAAGACCAGCATTAGACTGCGGTGATCTGATAGTAAGCATGGAATTATTTCAATATATCTGTATCTGTTGAGGCCTGTTTTGTGACCAATTATATGGTCAATTTTGGTGAAGGTACCACGAGGTGCTGAGAAGAAGGTATATTTTTTTGCTTTAGGATGGAATGTTCTATAAAGATCTGTTAGACCCATTTGGTTCATAACTTCTGTTAGTTTCAGTGTGTCTCTGTTTAGTTTCTGTTTCCCTGATTTATTCATTGCTGCCAGTGGGGTAGTGAAGTCTCCCACTATTATTGTGTGTGGTACAATGTGTGCTTTGAGCTTTAGTAGTTTCTTTTATGAATTTGTCTGCTCTTGCATTTGGATGTTCAGAAGTGAGAGTTCTTCTTGGTGGATCTTTTCCTTTGACCAGTATGAAGTGTCCCTTCGTATCTTTTTTGACAACTTTTGGTTAAAAGTTGATTTTATCTGATAAAGAATGGTCACTTCAGCTTGTTTTCTTGGGACCATTTGCTTAGAAAATTGTTTTCCAACCTTTAACTCTGAGGTAGTGACTGTCTTTGTCACTGAGGTGGGTTTCTTGTATGCAGCAAAATGTTGGGTCCTGTTTAATTATCCGGTTTGTTAGTCTATGTTTCTTTTAATTGGGGAATTGAGTCCATTGATGTTAAGAGATATTAAGGAAAAGTGATTGTTACTTTCTGTTATTTTCGTTATTAAAGGTGGAATTTTGTTTGTTTGGCGATCTTCCTTTGGGTTTTTTGAAGGAAGATTACTTTATTGCTTTTTCTAGGGTATGGTTTCCCTCCTTCTGTTGGTATTTTCTGCCCATTATCCTTTGTAGAGCTGGATTTGTAGAAAGATATTGTGTAAATTTGGTTTTGTCATGGAAAACCTTGGTTTCTTAGTCTATGGTAATTGAGAGTTTTGCTGGGTATAGTAGCCTGGACTGACATTTATGCTCTCTTAGGTTCTGTATGACATCTGCCCAGGATCTTCCAGCTTTCATAGTTTCTGGTGAGAAGTCTGGTGTAATTCTTATAGATCTGCCTTTATATGTTACTTGACCTTTCCCCCTTACTGCTTTTAGTATTCTTTCTTTTTTTTAGTGCATTTGGTGTTTTGATTGTTATGTGAAAGGAAGAATTTCTGTTCTGGTCCAGTCTGTTTGGAGTTCTGTAGGTTTCTTGTATGTTCATGGACATCTCTTTCTTTAGGTTAGGGAAGTTTTCTTCTATAATTTTGCTGAAGATATTTACTGACCATTTAAGTTGTAAATCTTCTCTGTCTTCTATACCTACAATCCTTAGGTTTGGTCTTCTCATTGTGTCCTGGATTTCCTGTACGTTTTGGGTTATAAGCTCTTTGCATTTTGTATTTCTTTGTCAATGTTTTCTATGGCAAATTCAGCACCTGAGATTCTTTTATCTCTTGTATTTTGTTCATGATGCTTGCATCTATGACTCCTGATGTTTTTGCCAAGATTTTCTATCTTCAGATTTCTCTCCCTTTGTAATTTTTTTTTTTATTGTTTCTCCTTCCATTTTTAGATCCTGGATGTTTTTGTTCAGTTCCTTCACTTGTTTGTTTGTGTTTTTCTATAATTCTTTAAGAGACTTTTGTGTTTCCTCTTTAAGGGCTTCTACCTGTTCATCCATGTTCTCCTCTATTTCTTTAAGGTATTTTTGTGTTTTCGTGTTAAGGGCTTCTACCTGTTGACTCATGTTCTCCTGTATTTCTTTAAGGGAGTTATTTATGTCCTTCTTGAAGTCCTCTATCAGCCTCATGAGATGTGATTTTAAATCCAGCTCTGGCTTTTCCAGTGTGTTGGGGTATCCAAGATTTGCTGTTGTGGGAGAACTGGGTTCTGATGGTGCCATGGTGCTTTGGTTTCTGTTGCTAATGATCTTGCGTTTGCCTTTGGTCATCTCCTTATCTCCTGTGTTAGCTAGTCTAGCTGTCTCTATCTTCTCTGTCCTGCAGGTCTGTGTTTCTGTACTCCTGGGAATCCCTTTCTCTCCAATGCCCTGCAAACAGCTCATTCTACAGGAAGTATCAGGTGATGGGGTCTCTGCTGTGGCAGACTCGACAAGAGTCGAATGCCCTACAGGCTGCTATTTCTCAAATGTTCTGCTGCTGCTGGATTTCGAATGCCCTGCTGGTGGTGGTTGGAAATGTTCTTGGGTTTCCATTTTTCTATCTGGTTATCTCTGGTGTTAGCTGTTCTTGCTGTCTCTGATTATGTCTTCTCTGTCCGCAAGCCTGTGTATCTGTACTGCTCAGATTCTGTTCTCTCTCTGCACACAGGTTTGTAGGCACTCCTTAGAGGGCAGCTCTCCTGTGTTTGTGTATGTAGTTCTGTGACTCAGGGTCAGCTCTGTGCTCTCAGGTCTCTCCACAATCTATCTCCCTGTGCCACCTGGGTATGGCGCACTATGGCAGAGTATGGTCCTCAGTGGGAGACAGAAACTGGAAGTCTCCTGCCTGAGGGTTCTGGACTGGTTCATCTGAATAGCAGGGGTGGTCTATGCTCACAGGCCTCTCGACACTCCTGTGGAGGGACCTGTGGCAGAAGGGGCAGAAGGAATGGAAGGGGCATGGTGTTTGGTGGGGGTGGTTGTTGGTTGCTGGTTATTGTGTCCCACTTGGCCCCCAGCAGCAGTTCTGGGACTCCAGAGGTGGGAGGGGGTTCTTACCAACTGCCTTGAGTGCAGTGGTTTCTCTAGGATGGATCAGGAAAGATGGTGTCTTCACCATGGCAGACCCTGCAGGAATCTGCCCCAGCAGAAAGGACAGGCAGCAGAAGGGGTGGAAGGACAGCAGCATATTTCTTAATGGTTATAATTTACATACTATAAAGTTTAATAATCGAATATCATCGAATAAATCAAAAATTCAAACTGGTAAGATATCAGTTCTCCAAAGATTGACTTGTATGTTCACATCAATGTTTATCTAAACCTCAGCTTGATTGTTTTTATGTAGAAATTATGTAGAATGTTTTTATGTAGAAACAAAACAAAACAAAACAAAACCCAGCCAAAACAAAGAAACAACAATGTAGCAATTCAAAGAACTCAGAGTAGCCAAAACAACTCTCCTAAGAAAACAGAAGCAAGTTGGAGAGGATGTTCTTAGAGAGAAACTGCAGAAACAGAGATAGTGTGGTAGTAGTTGTGGAGATACACAGTTTGATCAAAGAAGAGGCTCACAGGGGTATAAATTCTACCATGTGAAGACATCCCTTCCAAATGGATGTTTCTGATTTTTTTCAAGTTTATTTGTGCTGTTGTTTAGATCAATAAAAACCATACTGCGTTATGACTCACCAGGTAAAGGCACCTGCATGTCAACCATATTGGACTTGAGTTCATTCCTAAGACCCACATGGCAGACTGGTAAATGTGAATTTAATCTTGCAAATTAACCTCTGACCTCCCCAAGTACTCTTTGGCACACACACACACACACACACACACACACACACACTGATACACACACAGGAATGAATGTTATATATTTTTAAACTGTATAAATTTATAAGGAACAAATTGCTGTTTTGGTATGCTGTGAAATGGTTAAGCACAGCAGCTCATTACCAGATGCATTAGGTCATATACTTAGCCTTTTTGTGGTGAGAATGCTTAAAAGTTACTTCATTGCACTGCTCAAGCATGTAATTATTAGATTTGGGGCTTTGAGACGATTAGTTGGGGTGAGAAACAGTCACTAGGTTGAATCATTCTTCTGGCAAGTACTTTCAGAACACCTGCAGGCAGGCAGCACCGCAGGAGAGGGGGCTGGAGTAGAAAGGTTCCAACCTGTCTGGAAAATTCAGAACCTGCTGTTTTAAGGTCCTCTGTGAGAGGATTAGCTGGGGGAGGCAGTGTTGTGACAAGAGGAAAGGAATCTAAAGTTGCCTGACACCACCTAACTAGACTAATTGACACTGTGTTTTCTTGTATTCCTGGCTGAGGGAAGCTTTTGAAGTCTCAAGGACATATCTGGACAAGGGGCATCTGGAAGAACAAAAGGCCTAGTTAGGTGTGTGTGTGTGTGTGTGTGTGTGTGTGTGTGTGTAAGTCTTTCTTTGGGGACAGTTTTTATTCTCCCTGAATTTTAACCTTTAAAATTTACTTCAGAAAAGGTTGATTTCCTTTAAGTTCTCTTTTATACTTTTTTCTAGAAAAGGGAATTTTGAATGAAAGAATAGCTCAATGTCAGACCATAAATTAAGATTTGAATTCTCTTAGCATTTCAATTTATTGTTACATTGATTTTTTCCATTACTGTACTGTAAATTCTATTTTCTATTATATGGTCATTTATTTTATAATTTTTAAAATACTTTTAATTGTTTTTGAAGCTGAGAAAATTTGAAAAAAAAAATACCAAAGAGAACACAAAAAATAGCTATCAAATGCTTTTTAAAATCTCTATATCTTATAAGCTATGGGTTACATCTTGACATTTTTGAGCATGCATACTATTATACTTTATAGTCATAAGAGGAAAATGGAGGGAGAAGGGGATGGGGAGGGGACTGAGGAGGTTCGGAATTGGGTGTGGGGAGGGACAGGAGAAATGGCCGGATGGCCATGAGAATGAATGGAAGTTTGCAAATGACAGAGGTAGGGATGTGGGGGACACAGACATATGGGATAAGGGGGGTGTCCAGGACAGAGATCTGGGCTAAGGCAAGCACCCAAGAATCAATGAGGGCAACCTTAGTTGTGTCATTGGGGATATGGAACCTGAAGAGGCCATCTCCTGTAGCCAGACAGGAAGCCTAGTGGGGCTATACAGACACCAACCAACCTGTCTGGAAGAAATGCAGGGACAGGAGATGAAGCAGAGACTGGGGGAATGGCTAATGGATAACTGGCCCAACCTGAGACCCATCCATGTGCAAGGACCAATCCCTGACACTATTAATGATATCCTATTATGCTTACAGGCAGGATCCTAGCACAGCTGTCCTCTGAAAAACCCACCCAGCGGCTGATTCAGACAGATGCAGAGACCCAGAGCCAAACAGGGAATGGAGCTTGGGGACAGTTATGGAAGAGTTGGAGGAAGGATTGTGCCCAGAGGGGATGAATAGGAACTCTACAAGAAGACCAACAGAGCCAACTAACCTGGACCCTTGGGACTTTCAGAGTCTGAACCACCAACCTACTGCCTGGATCTAGGCCCCCCTTCACATGTTTAGCAGATGTGCAGCTTGGTCTTCATGTGCGTTCTGAACAACTGGAGCAGGTGCTATCCTAAAAGTTGTTGTCTGTCCATGGGATATGTTCTAGCTGGGTTGCCTTGTCTGGCCTCAGTGGGAAAGGAGGCACCTAGCCTAGCAAAGACTTGAAAGGTCAGGGTTGGGGGGCACTCGCTCAGAGAAGGGGATGGGGGAAGGAGTGTTAGAGGGGGTGACTGGGTGACTCCACATCCTGGTCAGTGAGCAGGATGTAGAGTGAATAAGAAAAATAAAACTTTGACTGAAAATATATCTTAACATTATAGTACCTGCCTAGTTTGCCAAGTTCTTGGGTTCAGTTACTGAAACTTCAACAAATGATTGTCCCTAAAGATTGTACATAACATTTGCTCTGACAATTATTTTCAGTGAAGTATAAGGATACAGTATCAACAAGCAAAAATCAGAAACATTTGTATATTCCAACAATAAAGTACCCAAGAAATAAATAAGGAAATCTAAGCAAAGATGTAAAAGATATCTATGATAAAAATCTTATTTTTCTGACAATTTTATACTGTTAAGATTTGTTTTTGTTTTTATTCATGCATATGTGTGTGTGCTATGTGATAGTGTGACATCTGTACTCAAAGAGGCCAGAAGAGGATGTAGGACCCAGTGACTAGAGTTAGAGTTGTACTTAGCTGGATATTTCCCAATCTCTGTGCTGAGGACTGATTTGCATCCTGTGAAAGCTGCAAGTTCTCTTAACCTGACTAAAAACTTGCCTCAGTGGGTAAGAGAGACTCCATAGTGATACAATAGTTGCTGGACTAGATGACATTCTCCTTAGCAGTGTATAAAAAGTTTCTGTCCTTACATACTGTCTAGCACTTGTTATTATGGTTTTTTTTTTTTTATGATAGACATTCTGACTTGGGAGAAACAAAACCAGCAATTGGTTTTAAATTATGTTTTCCCAAAGGCTAAAGTTGTTGAATACATTTCAAATACTAATTGGCCATTTATATTACTACTAATCCATTTAATAATTGGTATGTAAAATTCTCATTTCTCTATATATTCTGCATATTAATGCAATTTCTGATGTGTGCTAGCAAGGAGTTCTTTCTCATTCTTCAGACTAATTATTTACACTAGTGATTATTTATTTTCCTGTGCAGAAGTTTCATTATTTCCTGTATTTAAATTTGTCAATTCCTAAGGATACAAGCTATGATATTGGAGTTCTGTTCAGATAATTCTTGTTTATGTCTGTATGTTAAAGTGCCTTCCCAGATTTCTTCTTGGAGTTTCAAAGTTTCAGGTCTTGAATTAAGGTCTATAATTACTTTTGAATTATTTTTTTGTGTGTGCAGGGCAAGTAATATATTAAGTTTCATTCTCTACATGTGTGAAGTCAAATTTTCCAGACTCATTTGTTAAAGAGGTTATTATTTCCAGTGTTTGCTTTTGGCAACATTGTCAAAATCAGGTAACTATTATGATTTCAGTTCATCACTTTATATCCCTATTTGGTGATAATGCTGTGCCACATTACTACTATGGGTCTGTAATATAATTTGAAAATTGGAATTGGGATATCTCTAGCATTGCTCTTTGTATTAACAATTGCCAGCCATTCAGGGACATTTTACCTTTCTTATTCATTTTAGGATTGTTCTTCTCATTTCTGTGAAGACTAGCATTGGAATTTTGATGGGGATTATATTGAATCTATACACTAGCTTTGGAGGTATAGCCATTGATATAATATTTTGTCTATCCACGAACATGAAAGTTCATTCTGCCATCTAACATCTTCCATTTCTTTCTTTATTGTCTTAAATTTTTGTTGGAGAGATCTTTCACTAATTTCATTATATTTACTCTTAGATATTTTTAATGTCGTTTTGAATGGGGTTTTCCCTATGATTTCATTTTTGGTGAGTTTCTCAGTGATATAGTCATATACATATATATGTCTATATATGTGTGTGTTTATACATATATATGACTTAAAATAGTGTGTATGGGTGTGTGCATGACATGTGTGATTGTTGATGGAGGTAAGAAGAGGGCATTGGGTTTCCTGGAGCTTAGGTTACAGGTAGTTTTGAGTTGCCCTGGTGTGTGTGCTAGGAACTGAACTTGGATCCTCTGGAAGAACAGCAAGTCTTCCAAAAAACCAAACTGTCTCTCCAGCCAGCCCTACTACAAACTTTTCTATGCTGATTTTATATTTCAGTATATTTTTAAAGATTTATCTTTTTTTAATTCGATATATTTTTATTTACATTTCAAATGATTTCCCCTTTTCTGGCTCCCCACTCCCTGCAAGTCCCATAAATCCTCTTCCCTCCCCCTGTTCCTCCATCTACCCCTTCCCACTTCCCTCTTCTGGTATTCCCCTATACTGCTGCACTGAGCCTTTCCAGAACCAGGGGCCACTCCTCTGTTCCTCTTGGACATCAATTAATATGTGGATTATGTCTTGGGTATTCCACATTTCTAGGCTAATATCCACTTATCAGTGAGTTCATACCATGATTGATCTTTTGAGACTGGGTTACCTCACTTAGTATGATGTTCTCCAGCTCCATCCATTTGTCTAAGAATTTCATGAATTCGTTGTTTCTAATGGCTGAATAGTAGTACTCCATTGTGTATATATACCACATTTTTGCATCCATTCCTCTGTTGAGGGACACCTGGGTTCTTTCCAGCTTCTGGCTATTACAAACAGGGCTGCTATGAACATAGTGGAGGATGTGTCCTTATTGAATGCAATAAGATTTATCTTTTTAAAATTTATGTGCATGGACACTGGACTCCTTGGAAATGGAGTTATAGTTAGTTGTTAAGGGCCACATGGATGCTGAAATTTTGACCTGGGTTCTCTGGAAGAGCATTGAGTAACCACTTAACCACTGAGCCATTTCCCCAGCCCCTTTTCTTGCTATTTTGATAAAAGTGTTTTTCAGCTCTCAGTGCTTTCTCACAAAGTCTTTTGGATATTTTAAAAAGAGGACCATATTGTCTGAAATGTTAGCACAAGAAACTCTGAATTTGCTCCTTGTAAAATACTTGTAAGTTTGAGTGCTTTTAGTCACTCTGATTTTATGGAAAGGAAATTCTGTCACCAGGTGATGAACTTAACTTGTGAAACACAGTGAGTTACTAGGAACCCATTCTATTAGAATCTAAGACCAGTGTGCTCTTCACCATTCGTTTAACAAAGCATGTATTTGTTTCTATCCATGATTAAATTCTCCTCCAGTATCAGAAAAAGAAATCTTCCTTCTGCTAGAATGAACATTTTAGATACAAAATCTTGTCCATTTGATAGGAATATGAAATGAACTCATAGAAGGCCTAGTTACATTTTTCTTCGGTTTACAGACATATTACAGTTTGTGACAATTCTCTTTTGGAAAGTCACATGCTTTCTTAGCAAATGTCATTTTGTCTCTGAGAACTTTTATTAGTAAAACCACTAGATCTTTAAAAAAAAAAAAGAAAGAATATAAATAGTGTCCATTGTTATTCAGTAGTCAAGGTCATCTTTTGGACCCATGTCTCATCACAGTGAACTTTTACACAGCCTGACAAGCAGATGCAGGACTTCATTGATTATAATCCACAAGGAATGGTGTCTTTCTTTTTCCTTTTCCTTTCTTTTCTTTTTCCCTTTCTTTTCTGTTCTTTTCTTTTTCGTTTTATCTGAAAATTCTTTAGAAGTCAAATTCACTCAAACACTGATGAGAAACATCAAAGCTTTTTGGGGAGGTTTGAAGCTAAGTATTAGTTGGTTTCAAGCTAAGCGAACCTATGTGGGTGGCCTCAGTAAGTTTATTTGCTTAAGATTTATCAGTTGGTCTTGTCCGTGTTTGCAGGAGGTACTTAGGAACTGAATGATCTTTAAAATAGTTGAGGTGTCACATACAGGTGAGTAAGAGAGTGAAGCTTAAATGAGCTGTAATTCAGAAAGGAGGAGAGGAAAAGATGCTTGTTTTCATTTTGTCTGTCTGTCTGTCTGTCTGTCTGTCTGTCTGTCTCTCTCTCTCTCTCTCTCTCTCTCTCTCTCTCTCTCTGTGTGTGTGTGTGTGTGCATGGGTGCGTGTGTTTAGTGGCATATGACTGGAGTAAAGCCTAAGAAAGTTTTATTTCTCTTAATTGAGGATCCACAGAATAGGTAAAAATGGAAAATGCAGACCACGTTTCTATGTAAGTTTGTGTTGTATATTGTGTAGACTTGGCATACTAAGTCCTTGATCAAGGATGAATATACATATTGAATGAGATAGAAATATGACAGCAATCCATATTTATTAAGGACCTATGGTTCAAAAGGCACTACTCCATCTACATATATTAATGAAATGAATTTTCAGTAAAACTGCTAGTTGCGCAATGCTGATATTCATATTTTACAGATGAACATGAATCTTCCAGAACTGAAAAAAATCTGTCAAAGTTACAAAGTTAGTAGAGGAGCTTATGATTTGAACCCATATGCACGGAGCCTGTGATTCCCACTATCTCCACTGCTTCAGAATGCTTACCTAAACTATCCTCAGGTATTTATGACATTTCTGCTGATTTGGGGGCATAGAGGTCCTATGGTCCCAATATTATGAGAATTGACATTGAAATGGAGATAATTAAATCAAATTAATTTATTAAATAAAAGCGAGATTTTATATTTCAGGTGAAAGGGTCAGCTGTTCATCAAGAAATTTGTGGAAAAGATCTAACAACTCAGCTTTATTACCAAAAGGTAAAAACTTGGAGGGTTAAAAAGAGGGATTCAGAAAACATATAAGGCATGGAGGAGGGACGTAGACATGAGGTCCGACTCCTCTGGCCAATGGGCTTCTGGCCAAGGACCTATTTGCAATTAATAGTTGGTGGGAGAGTAAAAATTTATTCATCAATGGAGTTATTCACCCACACTTCAGGACAGGTTCCATGCTCTAATCAGACAGCATGTTTGCTATTTTTAAAGAGAGACAAAGAACTTGATGTTGAATGGGTGGGTAGGAAGGTAGGGGTGGATCTTAGAGGAGTAGGGAGAGAGTAATGTGTATCATCAAAGCAGGGGGTACAAAATTTCTAAAGAATATGTAAAAACAGAACTAAAGAACAAATTGTGAAATCAAAGATTTCGTGTATCAAGTTCTCTTTGAACTCATGTTTGTGGCTTCTCATCTAAATATTCCCCATTTATATAAAGTAAATAAACACAAACACAAGTGCCCCTGTCCCCTTTCTCTTTTGATTTCCATGGCGTGCCTAATTCTCTTCTAATTTTATTTCTTTGATTAATCATTTTGCTGTCATCCTTTTTGCTCTGCAGTCCTTTAATGTTGCTATACAAGAGATTTCCCTTGCGTGTATACCCCTTCCTCTGTAAATCTGTGTAGCAGATTCTAAGTATCTAGTAGCACTTCCTTCCCTAGGTCTAAATTCTTCTACCTACTGTGTACTAAAGCATCTCCCTTTGATAGCTTGTAGATGCTTCATTTTAACAGGTTTAAAAAGTAACTTTTTATTTCATTCTTTTTTAATCTAGCCTTACTCTGAAGACACAGTGACTTTTCATATTACAAGTATGATTCTCATCATGGCACTGCTTGAATATTGTGCCTGTATCTTCAGTAACTTTAAAATGGCCATTCTACTTGTCCTCAGTCATACTACAATCCCATCTCCATTCTCTCCTTCCTGATAACTAGCCAATCCCAAAACATGTCTGGAAGTTTTGTATCACTGTTGTTTTTTACTTTAAAACTACTTTTGATTTCTGTTTCATATTTAAATTTTATCTGTTCAATTAATAGTATGCTGATTAGTCTCAAAGTACATCTTTATTTTTTACATGTTTGTGCTTTCATGTCATGCACTTTTTCCTTCTCTTGTAGCACATAGACATGTGAAATGAATAAGACGTTACTTTTGGTCGATTATGTGCTCAAATAAAGGAAGAGATTCTCTCATGTCTCAAGTAAGGAATATGATGGAGAGGGGAGGTGGGGGTAGATTGTGGGAAGGTGAGTAGAGGGAGGGAAAATGTAATATATAAGAGAAGAATAAAAAAAAAGAAAATAAAAAAAGAATTTTAATATGTATTTGATATATAAATTCATTTGCAGTTTGAAGATTCTTTTAAATTAATCATTTTATTCATTTATATTTCAAATGCTATCCCCCTTCCTGATTACCTCTCCACAAATCCCCCATACCATACCTCCTCTCCCCCCTTTCTTTTGCTTCTATGAGGGTGCTCCTCCACCTACTCACCCACTTCTGCCTCATTGATATAGCATTCCCCTATGCTGGGGCATCAAACCTCCACAGGATCAAGGGACTCCCCTCCCATTGATGTCAGATAAGGCCATTCTCTGCTACATATATCCTCTAGGTATACTCTTTGGTTGATCGTTTTGTCCCTGGGGGCTCTGGGTGGTCCTGTTAGTTTATATTGTTCTTCCTATGAGGTTTCAATCCCCTTCAGCTCCTTTAGTCCTTCCCCTAGCTTTTCCATTGGAGTTTGCAGGCTCAGTTGGATGATTGGTTTTGAGTATCTGCATTTGTTTGGGTCAGGGGCTGGTAGAACCTCTCAGGGAACAGCCACACCAGGCACCTTGTCAGCAAGCACTTCTTAGCATCAGCAATAGTGTGGGGGTTTGGTATCTGCAGATGGGATGGATCCCTAGGTGGGACAGTGTCTGGCCTTTCCTTAAGTCTCTGATCCACTTTTTGTCCCTGTCTTTCCTTTAGATGGAACATTTCTGTGTAAAAAAAAATTGAGATGCATGGGTGGCCTCATCCATCGACTAGGGGCCTGTGCCTATCTCCAGGAGTTGGTTTCTACAGGTTATATCTCCCCTTTCTTGGGTATTTTGACTAAAGTCATCACCATTGCATCCTGGGAGCCTTTCGCTTCCCTGGAGTCTTGGACTTTCTAGTGGCTAACACCAGTTCCTCATCCCAAACTGCTACATATTTCTATTTGATTTCATGACCCTTGTACTTCTCTCCTGTCCCTTGCAATACCTGATACTGTCAACTTTTTCCTCTCTCCCTCCTCTCCTCTTCCCAGGCACCTCCCTCCCTCTACCTCCTGTGATTATTTTGTTCCCTATTCAATGGTTCAATGTGGGATTGAAGCATCTTCACTTTGGTCTTCCCTATTAAGCTCCCTATGGTTTGTGTGTTGTATCTTGTGTATTCCAAGCTTTTGGGCTAATATCCACACATCAGTGAGCACATACCATGTGTGTTCTTTTGTGTCTGGATTACCTCACTCAGGGTGGTATTTTCTAGTTCCATCTATTTGCCTGTAAATTTCATGAAGTTATTGCTTTTAATAGTTGAAGAGTACTTCATTGTGTAAATGTACCACATTTTCTGATCCAGGCCATCAGCTTTTTATTGAGTGGTGATGCTTCTACACAGCACATAAGAGATTGTCTGTACAGTTATTGATTTAGAAACTTAGCTCATCTTGAATCTTGATGTATAGCAAGAATTAACTAATTACATGTAATAAGCTTCTCATATTCCAGTGTAAGGTATGCAGTGTTTAGATTAATATCTTACATTTTGTAATGAAGATGGTCATTACAGTGATATCCTTTTTCTTCAATGATAAAAATATAATTCAATTCAATTTGGGAAATGGATGGATAACTATTTCTCAAAAGAAATTCAGTTAGCAAACAGCATTATGAAAAAAAAATGTCCAGTTTCATCAGTGAGGACAGAAATTTAAGTAAAAATTATGATGGGGCATGACCTTACCCAAAGGGGAAGTCCCATACACTGTTGGTAGCAGTGTAAATGACAGCAGGCACCATTGGAACAGCAGTGAGTCCTCAAAAAAACAAAACAAAACAAAACAAAAAACCAACCAACCAACCAAACAAACAAAAAAACAAAAAAACTAAGCTACATCTTCCATATGATCCATACCCGACAAGCAGCTGAAAGAATCAGATGCAGATATTTGCACCTCACCAATGGACAGAAGCTGATGACCCCTGTGCTTGAATTAGGGAAGAAGCTGAGGAGAAAAGTGACTTTGTAGGAGGACCAGCAGTCTCAATTAACCTGGACACTGGAGATCTCTCAAACACCAACCAGGCAGCATACACCAGCTGATATGAGGCCCCTGCCACATATACAGCAGAGGACTGCCAGCTCTAGACTCAGTCAGAGAAGATGGCCCTAACCCTCAAGAGGCAGGAGGCCCCAGGGAGTTTAGAGATCTGGTGGGTGGGCGATAAGAGGTAGGGACATCCTACTGGAGACAGGGGCATGGGGAGGAGGTATGGGATGTAGAACAGTTGGAGTGTGGACCAGGAGGGAAATAAAATCTGAAGTGTAAAAAAATGAAATCAATAATAATAATAATAATAATAATAATATAAAAAAGAAAATGTAGTTCATTTACACAATGGAATACTACTAAACTATTAAAAATGAGGTCATCATGACTTTTGCAGGAAAATGGAAAGAACTAGAAAGTATGTAACCTAAGACCAAAAGGACATTCATGATATGTGTTCATTGATAAGTGGATGTCAACCACAAAGTATAGGATAGCAACGGTTTCTTTAAAAAAATAATCCAATTCTCTTAAATTTAGTATATTTTTATTAAAATATATTTTTCCTTCCTTTTCTTTTCTGTACCTCTTCCTGTGCCCCATTCTCCAACTACCCTCAATGTTTCTCCCCATTTCTCAATTGATTGCCCTTTTCTTCAATTATTATCCTTTCAATATATATGAATATAATACATATATAGAGAAATATATAAATATATCATCCTGAGTGTTTTTTATTAGATATATTTTTTATTTACTTTTCAAATGTTGTTCCCTTTCCTGGTCCTCCCCCTCCGAAAATCCTATAAGTCATCTCCCCTCCCCCTGTTCACCAATCAATTTGTGTGTATATAAGTTGATAGTTGACCAATCCAGGAATCTAGAACCTCATTTCTGGGAAAGGTTAATTCTCCCTTACTCAGCAGTCATTAGTTGCCTGTAGTCTTGTTTAGGGGTGGGATCCCATATTTTCCTCCTTAGATGTTAGCATGTCCAATGACTCTGCTATTGCTCAGTTCTTGTTTAGGCAGTCATTTCTAAGGTACACAGTCTTACAGTTGACTTCATGGTACTATGACTCTTAACATCCTACTCCTGCCCCCTCCACTGATGTTCACTGAACCTTAAGTGCAGGAGTTGTGTTGAAGTTGTGTTTATTGGAGCTGGAATCCCCTCAATCCATTGACCTTTGCATTGTGTCCAGTGTGGCTTTCTGTGATAGTCTCCACTTGGTATAAAGAAAAGAATCTTTAATGAGGAATTAGAGTTATATTTATCCGTGTGTTTAAGGGTAAGTTTTAGAATGTAGTTACAAATCATTACCTTCTAAGTGTTTATGTTTATACCTATAGATTAGTGCTGCTCTCAGTTTTCATGAGAGAACATTTTTATAATACCTGGCAGCAGTCAATGCAAAGATGCACCACCTGTCGAAAAGTAAATAAGTGGCTGTGTGGTTCTTGATTCTAAATGGGGCATCGATATCATCCTCCCAAGGCTCATGGAACATGTAGAAAAGGGCATGGTGATGTAAGAGCCAGAGGTTGAAAAGGAGTGCTGAAAAACTATACCTTCTTTAAATAATGTAAAAATTGCACTCATGAACTCATAGTAGCTTTGGGTACCTGAAGAACACCTGCACAAGGTTGGGCTAAGCACCATTTTATCATGGATGGGGGAAGGACTTAAAGTCCCACAACCCATTATGGGGATATGGCTTGTTAATGGGTACTGAGGGAGATGGAATAATTTTTTTTCCAGTGGTGTAGCTCTTCTTAACTTGCCTATGTTTCAAAAAAAAATAATTCCTCTGTCATGCTTATGAAAAAACTTATAAACAAACTCAACGAGCAAAGAAAAAAATACAGAGAAAGCTATCTAAGTAACAGTATTTGTGACAAAAACAAACATTTCAATGTGGGAATGAGATAGATCAGAGACACATAAAAGAGTTATACATTTACTATTGGTTTACTATTGGATTGTGCTGCCGATATTACAGATACAGAACTTAGCAAATTAGACTGCAAAATATTTAGTGTATATTTTTACTGATTTTCTAATAAAGTGATTACAATGTATTAAATTATTTTTTAAAAATAATCATTTACTTGGAAGGCAAATAAACAAAACATAAAACAAAGAAAGCTTATTCTACCATTATAACACTGAAGAGGTCTATGAACTCCTATTAGATAACTTTTAGAAGATAGCATATTTCAGTATATATTTATATATAGGTATATAACATTTTACTTTAATTTAAAGTTGTTGTCTAAAAGATTTGGATTGCCTTCAGTCTTTGCTCTATTTGCAGTGTAGGGAATCATTTAGAAAGTCTCAGAAAATGTGTTCTAGATCTTTTTTTTTTCTGCAAGCATAACAGATTATCATTAATAGAGATTAATGCTTGCCCATGGGATGGGTCTTAAGTTGGGCCAGTTAGTGATTGGCTGTTCCCTCAGTCTCTGATCACTCCCCAATCCCTACATTTCTTCCCCCCCACACCCCCCCCCCGATATATTCTTTATTTACATTTCAAATGATTTTCCCTTTCCGGGATCCCCCCTCCCCAAAAGTCCCATAGGTCCTCTTCCCTCCCCCTGTTGGCCAATACATCACTTCTCACTTCCCTGTCCTGGTATTCCCCTACACTGTTGTACTGAGCCTTTCCAGTACCAGGGGCCACACCTTCCTTCTTCTTGGGCATTATTTGACATGTGAATTGTGTCTTTGGTATTCCAAGCTTCTAGGATCCATTTATCAGTGAGTGCATACCATGATTGATCTTTTGAGACTGGGTTACCTCATTTAGGATGATATTCTCCAGTTCCAATCATTTGTCTAAGAATTTCATGAATTCATTGTTTATAATGGCTGAATAGTACTCCACTGTGTAAATATACCACATTTTCTGTATCCATTCCTCCACTGAGGGACATCTAGGTTCTTCCCAGCTTCTGGCTGTTATAAATAAGGCTGCTATGAACATAGTGGAGCATGTGTCCTTATCGCATGCTGGGGAATCCTCTGGGTATATGCCCAGGAGTGGTATAGCAGGGTCCTCTGGAAGTATCATTCCCAGTTTTCTGAGGAACCACCAGACTGATTTCCAGAATGGTAGTACCAGCTTGCAATCCTACCAGCAATGGAGGAATGTTCCTATTTCTCCACATCCTCGCCAACACCTGTTTTCTCCTGAGATTTTGATCTTAGCCATTCTCACTGGTGTGAGGTGAAATCTCAGGGTTGTTTTGATTCACATTTCCCTGATGACTAAGGATGTTGAACATTTCTTTAGGTGCTTCTCAGCCATTTGATATTATTCCTCAGGTGAAAATTCTTTATTTAGCCCTCTACACATTTTCAAGGGGGTTATTTGGCTCTCTGGAGTCTACCTTCATGAGTGCTTTGTATATCTTGGATATAAGCCCTCCGTTGGATATAGTGTTGGTAAAGATCTTTTCCCATTTTGTTGGTTGCCGTTTTTGTCCTTTTGACAATGTCCTTTGCCTTACAGAAACTTTGTAATTTTATGAGGTCCCATTTGTCAATTCTTAATCTTAGAGCATAAGCCATTGGTGCTCTATTGCAGAACATTTCCCCTGTGCCCATGTGCTCAAGGCTCTTCCCCAGATTCTTTTCTATTAGTTTCACTGTGTCAGGTTTTATGTGGAGGTCCTTGATCCACTTGGACTTAAACTTCAATTCAAGTTCTCTCCCTTTAGTTTGATGTTGGCTACCAGTTTGCTGTATATTGCTTTTACTATGTTTAGGTATGGGCCTTGAATTTCTGTTCTTTGCAATACTTTTAGCATGAAAGGATCCTGAATTTTGTCAAAAGCTTTTTCAGAATCTAATAAAATGACCATGTGTTTTTTTTCTTTTAGTTTGTTTAAGTAGTCAATTACATTGATGGATTTCCATATATTGAACCATCCCTGCATCCCTGGGATGAAGCCTACTTGATCATGATGAATGATCGTTTTGATATGTTCTTGGCTATAAATGGTCCTATAACCCCTAAAGAAATAGAATTGGCAAGAATTTTATTGAGTATTTTTGCATCAATATTCATAAGGAAAATTGGCCTAAGATTCTTGTTTTGTTTGGATTTTTTTATGGTTTTGCTATAAGCGAAATTGTGGCTTCATAGAACGAGTTTGGTAGTGTTACTTCAGTTTCTATTTTGTGGAATAGCTTGAAGAGTATTGGTGTTATGTGCTCTTTGAAGGTCTGATAGAATTCTGCACTAATGCCATCTGGTCCTGTGCTTTTTTTTTTTTTGTTTGTTTGGGAGACTGTCAATGACCACTTCTATTTCTTTAGGGGTTATAGGACCATTTAGATGTTCTAGCTGATCCTGAATAAATTTTGGTAGTTGGTATCTGTCTAGGAAATTGTCCATTTCCTCCAGATTTTCCAGTTGTGTTGAGTATAGGCTTTTGTAGTAGGATATGATAATTTTTTGAATTTCCTCAGTTTCTGTTGTTATTTCCCCCTTTTCATTTCTGATTTTGTTAATTTGGATACTGTCTCTGTGCCCTCTGATTAGTCTGGTTAAAGGTTTATCTATCTTGTTGATTTTCTGAAAAAACCGGCTCCTGCTTTTGTTGATTCTTTGTATAGTTCTTTTTGTTTCAAATTGGTTGATTTCAGCCCTGAGTTTGATGAGTTCCTGCCTTGTACTCCTCTTGGGTGTATTAGTTTCTTTTTGTTCTAAAGCTTTCAGGTGTTCTGTTAGACTGCTAGTGTATGCTCTCTCCAGCTTCTTTTTGTCTGCACTCAGAGATATGAGTTTTGTGATATGTTGTGCCTTCATTTTCATTAAATTCTAAAAAGTCTTTGATTTTTTTCCTTATTTCTTATTTCTTCCTTGACCAAGATATCGTAGAGCATTGTTCAGCTTCGCATATGTGGGCTTGTTGTTGTTGTTGTTGTTGTTGTTTTTGCTATTGAAGATGACCCTTATTCTATAGTGATCTGATAGGAGGCATGGAATTAGTTTGATTTTCTTATATCTGTTGAGGTCTGTTCTGTGACCTCAATTATACGGTCAGTTTTGGAGAAGGAACCATGAGGTGCTGAGAAGAAGGTATATTCTTTTGATTTAGGATGAAATGTTCTATAGATATCCATTAAATCCATTTGGCTCAAAACTTCTGTTAGTTTCACTGTGACTGTTTAGTTTGTGTTTCCATGATCTTTCCACTGAAGAGAGTGGGGTGTTTAAGTTCCCCACAATTATTATGTGGGGTTGGATGTGTGCTTTATACTTTAGTAAGGTTTCCTTTATGAATGCTGGTGCCCTTGTATTTGGGGCACAGACGTTCAAAATTGAGAGTTCTTCCTGGTAGATTTTTCCTTTGATGAGTATAAAGTGGTGTTCTATGTCTTTTTTGATGACTTTTGGTTGAAAGTCTATTTTATCTGATACTAGAATGGCTACTCCAGCTTGTTTCCTGGGACCATTTGCTTGGAGACCTGTTTTCCAGCCTTTTAACTCTGAGGTAGTGTTTGCCTTTGACACTGAGATGTGCTTCCTGTATGCAGCAAAATGTTGAGTCTTGTTTACAAATCCAGTCTGTTAGTCTATGTCTTTTTATCAGAGGAATTGAGTCCATTGATGTTAAGAGATATTAAGGAATAGAGACTGTAGCTTCCTGCTGTTTTTGATGTAATTTTTATGTTTGTGTGGTTATCTTCTTTTGGGTTTGGTGAAAGGAGATTACTTTCTTGCTTTTTCTTGTGTGTAGTTTCCCTCCATTTGTTGGTGTTTTCCATTCATTATCCTTTTAAGGGCTGGGTTTATGGAAAGATACTGTATAAATTTGTTTTTGTCATGAAAAACCTTGGTTTCTCCATCTATGGTAATTAAGAGATTTGCTGGACATAACAATTTGGGTTGGCATTTGTATTTCCTTAGGGTCTGCATGACCTCAGCCCAGGATCTTCTGGCTTTCATATTCTCTGGTGAGAAATCCGGTGTAATTCTGATAGTCTACCTTTATATGTTACTTGACTTTTTCCCCTTACTGCTTTTAATATTCTTTCTTTGTTTCGTACATTTGGTGTGTTAATTATTATGTGATGGGATGAATTTCTTTTCTGGTCAAATCTATTTGGAATTCTGTAGGCTTCTTATATGTTCATGGGCATCTTCTTTAGGCTAGGGAAGTTTTCTTCTATACTTTTGTTGAAGACATTTACTGGCCCTTCAAGTTGGAAATCTTCACTCTCTTCTATACCTATAATCCTTAGGTTTGGTCTTCTCATTTTGTCCTGTATTTCCTGGATATTTTGGGTCAGGACCTTTTTTCATTTTTCATTTTCTTTGACTATTGTATCAATGCTTTCTATGGTATCTTCTGCATCTGTGATTCTCTCTTCTATCTCTTGTATTCTGTTGTTGATGCTTGGATCCATGACTCCTGACTTCTTTCCTAGGATTTCTATGTTCCAAGTTGTGTCCCTTTGTGATTTCATTGTTATTTCTACCTCTTTCTTTAGATCCTGTATGGCTTTCTTTAATTCCTTCACTTGTTTTGTTGTGTTTTCCCTTAATTCTTCAAGGGTTTCTCCCTGTTTACTTGTGTTCCCCTGGATTTCTTTAAGGGAGTTATTTATGTCCTTCTTGAAACCTCCAAGAAGCCCTCCATCAGCATCATGACCTGTGATTTTAAATCCAAATCTTGCTTTCCTGGTGTGCTGGGGTATCCAGGACTTGCTGTTGTGGGAGAATTGGGTTTGGATGGTCCCATATTGCCTTGACCTCTCTTAGCAACATTCCCACGTTTGCCTTTTGTCATCTGGTTATCTCTGGTGTTAGTTGGGCCTGCTGTCACTGGCTGGTGCTTGCCACTCCTGTGTGCCTGCAGGCCTATCTCAGCAACCCTGTGTGACCTGCTTTCCCCTGGTACAAATTGCTGGGGTGCTGCTGAGTTCCTGGGTATAGGTGGAGTCCTGGTGGGGTGTGTCCCAAGCAATCCTCTGGTGAATCCTGCCTACCAATCTGTTACACAGTCACAGAAGCAAAGATGGTGGCTAAGACCCACTCTCTTGTATTTGGCTA
Organism: Apodemus sylvaticus; assembly: GCF_947179515.1. Lineage (NCBI taxonomy): Eukaryota > Metazoa > Chordata > Mammalia > Rodentia > Muridae > Apodemus > Apodemus sylvaticus. The sequence goes on from NC_067495.1 coordinate 106,556,547, forward strand.
TGTAGCTCTGTGGCCCCAATCAACCCTGGATGTAGGTTGTGCTGGCTCTCTCCTCTGCACTGTGGCTGGGGGCATTCCAGTTCTGGAGCAGAAACCAGTAGGCTCTTGCCAGAGGCCTCTGATCTGCAGTGCCGGTCTCACCTGTGAAGGGTGCCTCCTTGCTGGCTGCTGGGTGTATAGCTGGCTTTTTGAACTACTTGGAGATGGTACACTGAGGCTCTGCTCTAGATCTTTAAATTTACCTTTTTTATTGTGCATATTCCTTTATTTTGTAACCATTTTAGCAAATATTTTAAAGTATGTAACTCCCTTTCCTGTCATCTTAAAAATAACATATTCTTGAAATGTAATCTTCCTTTCCTAAAGATTGTAGCTATGATTATATAAACAAGCTTACGTGTTGTTGAACGATAGTTATGCCCCCTGGGCTTCATTAAATGTACATACTTATTCACTTCAGTGATAACTATCTTAAGACAGATTGCTGTTCCTCTTTGTGAGGGATAAATGGTGATTACATCTGCCACTTCTATATTCTGTCTCCTTCTGTACTTTCATCTGTCGCTTTGTACAGAGTGTCACTTCCTGGACCAGCATTTTTCCTTTCATTATAATATATAGACATTAATTGGTCAACTGTACAATCAATGGTTTTAGGTTTGTGTGGATATGGGCTATTAGCAGAGGAGTGGCAAGTTGTCCTTTGAGTGAAATTTATGACTTAATGCATGTACTAATTTAAAATTAACTTCATTAATTTGAATGAGAGAAACAATTCATTTTCTATTTTCTCTCAGCTCTATATTAGATAATTTGGCTTGCTGTAGAACTCAGTTCCAAATGCATTAGATATCATTGCACTGCATAAAACCATGCAATAGCCATACATAATATAGTGCTTTCATCACAGCTCTACTTCCTGAAAATATTTGTCATTTTGATTACTAGAGGAAAATTCTCTTAGTTTCTTGGGAATCTGGAACATTGACTCCATTATCCCCATCTGATATAGTTCATGGTATCACTAGCTATCAATCAAGAAGACACTGTTATTTGCTTATTTGGTCTGTTGTTTCCTCCAGGTTTACTCTCCTATAGCAATTGTTAGAATGAAGAGATAAATAAAATATGGTGACAATTATAGTTTCCAAAGAGGTTGCTTTTCTTTTCCTCAAGTTTCCTCTTCCAAGCAATTCTGACTTAGTAAAATAATCACTCTCTTTGTTGTTTAATTCCAAGGGAAGCTTTATAGAGGACCGATTATGGAATCTGTGGTTAAATTAAGAAATGTATTATTTTCCATATTGAAAAACTGAGAAGTTAGCTCATTTTAAGTCTTGGGCACATTCTAAGTCTGTGTGCATGTCAGGGGATTATGAATAATACAGTATTTATTGATGAAATTACTATCACGTTTTTTGAGATAGGGTTTCTCTGTATAGCCCTGGATGTCCTGGAACTCACTCTGTAGATCAGGCTGGCCAAGAACTCAGAAATCCTCTGCCTCCCAAGTGCAGGGATTACAGGCATACGCCACCACTGCCTGGCTACTATCACTTTCTTTTACAAGAGTCTTGGGAAATAATGAAAGGTCTCACTTATTGCCTCTTTCCAATGATGAATTCATTACAGTTCACAGATTGGTCCTCAGAAATTTTATTCATCACATGAAGGTTGATTTTTATTTTGATGCAGGTGGTATGGAGGCAGAGCTTAGATTAACATTCGTGAAACAGAGACAAAAGTCATACAAGAGAAGAAAACAAAATAAGAACTAAAACAATTATTCACAGTAAAAAGAAAAACATTAAAAAGCTGGATGCTTGGTTTGTGTGTGTGTGTGTGTGTGTGTGTGTGTGTGTGTAGAGAGAGAGAGAGAGAGAGAGAGAGAGAGAGAGAGAGAGAGAGAGAGAATGGAATGGAATTATGTGGGTGGAAAACTGGGGAGAATCTGTGAGTTGTTGATGTAGGGAAAACCATAATTAGAATATATTGTTAAAAAAATTAACTTCAATAATTCAGGAACATCCTCTTTGTATTCAAACCCAACACTCAAATTTTAAAAAATGTATTATTGCAACTTTGGTGGTAACCCACAACTCTCTAATTGGATTTAACAATAAAAATCATGTCTAGCACTAGAAACCTAGATGACTATGCAGTGTTAGTGAAATCATGTTCACTGGAGGAGAGAATATTCAACCTCTAATTTACTTAACCAGTTTAATCTCTAACAACTATCTATAAACATTTAGCATTATACCCAGATAAGTGTCTTCACCCAACATCAAAGAAATTTCTCATCACAATAGAGAACACTACAGAAAACCACAGCCAATGGAAAGTTGCCGAGTTGTGTTTTGTAGATCTGTCCATTGAGACAAAACACTCATGCATGTAAAGCTTAGGGATTACATCCGAGATGGGACAAAAAGACTGTAAGAAACAGTGGAACATGATGGTTTCTGTGAGATTCTTTCTCTAATAATATAAAAAAGCTTCATTCATAATGTCTCACCAACCTGACTACCCAAACATGAGCTGAACAAGAATGACATCAATAGGCCAATTTGGATAGAATCAAAGTTCATGAGACTTCAAACTTACACAAAGAACTACAGGTATCTAAGGAATGCTGATAGCTGAAGAAGTTCCCGCCCCCAATCCCAGGGAAAAGAACACCAATTTTAATAAATGTTAAACACACACACACACACACACACACACACACCCTTCCCTCCCTCTAAACTCTCCCATATACCCCTCATGCCTCTCCTTCAAAATTGTGGCCTCTTTATTCATTAGTTGTTATTGTATACATATTTGTATATACAAATATAACCTGTTTAATCTGTATAACATTGCACACACACACACACACACACACACACACATGCAAATGCACGTTTGATCTACATGAAGGGAGGATAGTACAGAAACTCCCCATCCTAGAAAATATTTCAGTAGCTATTGCTCACATTTGGCTGACTCTCCTGTTTTTCTTGTCTTTTCTCTAAGTAGGCTGCTATACAGTTCATTTTCTTTCAATCTAGACAAAATTCAGTTGATTATGTTATATCTTAAACAAATTAAAATCATATTTCTGCCTTGGATCTTTGAGATCATTTTTAATTTTAGGGTTTTCTTGTCTAAAAGCTTTTCTGACTGAACTTTCTACACAACACTCATTGTTTACTTTTTAAAGTATATATTCATACATTGTTATATTTTACTAATTATGTCTCAGAGGATTATCATATTTTTTATTTGTCTGATATCTAATTTCCATGTATCAATTTGCAATCATCATTAATATCCAAACGAATAAGTGTGTCTTTCCTCAGATCCCGTAACTCTCCATGTCTCTCATCTGATTGAATTTGACAGTGATCTTTCTCTCCCTTCCTGTGCATACTCATTCTTTTTATATCATAGTGAGAAATTAATCCTAGGACCTCGGGGATGTGCTTTAATCCTGAACTACACCATAAGTCCCAGTCATTCTGTCTTGACTAAGCATCAATGATGAGAAAGTTATCTCCTCATAAAGTAACTCATCTCACATTAGAAATATTTAACTTTAGAGGTTTTCATTTTTTGTAGTTTTAAATTTTTTCTTTTTTAAATTTATTTTAAACTCCAGATTTTACTCACCCCCCCCCCACTCCTGGTCCAGCCTGACTGTTCCACATCCTATACCTCCTCCTACAGGGTCACCCCCCTCAACTTCTTCCAGCTTTTCCCTAATTCAACCACAGGCTTCGGCAGCTTCTGTCCATTGGTTGGGTGCAAATATCTGCATCTGACTCTTTTAGCTGTTTGTTGGGTCTTTCAGAGGGCAGTCATTTTAGGACCCTTTTGTAATTTCCGGCTGATATGAGGCCCCCAACACACATATACAGCAGAAGACTGCTGTATCCTATAGTCCTGCTGGAAGTAGGCTCAAAAGTTCCCTCTCCCTAATGTAGGGTATTTCATCTAATGTTCCTCTTTTTGAGTCCTGAGAGTTTCTCACCTCCCAGGTCTCTGGTACATTCTGGAGGGTGCACCAAAGCTCCTACCTACTGAGGTTGCCTGTTTCCATTCTTTCTGCTGGCCCTCGGGGATATCAGTCCTTTCCCCCTACCCAGTACCAGATCACGTTCCCATCTATGCCTCCCATCCCTTTCTCTCCTAGATCCCTCCCTTCCCCCTTGTGATTGCCTTCTTCTCCCTCCCAAGTGGGACTGAGGCATCTTTACTTGGGCACTTCAGCTTCTTGACCTTTTGAGTTCTGTGGGCTGTATCTTGGGTATGTGGCACTTTTTGTTCTGCTAATATCCACTTATTAGTGAGTACACACCATACATGTACTTTTGGGTCTGAGTTACCTCACTCAGGATGATATTTTCTAGTTCCATCCATTTGCCTGCAAACTCAAGATGTCCTCATTCTTAACAGCTCAGTAGTATTCCATTGTGTAAATGAACCACAATTTCTGTATCTATTCTCCTGTCTCTGGACATCTAGGGTGTCTCCAGCTTCTGGCTATCAAAAACAAGGCTGTTATGAACATAGTGGAACACATGACCCTGTGGCATAGTGGGGCAATTTTGGATATATTCATAGGAGTGGTATTGTTGGGTCTTCAGGTAGATCTATATCCAATTAGATCCTAATTTGTAACCTTGCACAAAGTTCAAGTCCAAGTGGATCAAGGAACTCAACATAAAACCTGATATACTGAATCTAATAGAAGAGAAAGTGGGAGTCTTGAAAGCATTGACTCAAGTGGGAATTTACTAAACAGAACTCCAATGGCTCACATTCTTAGATCAAAAATTGATAAATTGGACCTCATGAAACTGGAAAGCTTCTGTAAGGCAAAGGACATAGTCAATAAGACAAATCAGCAACCTACAGATTGGGAAAAAAATCAGATCTTCTGAAACCTGGATTACTGACAGTTGTTAGCTGCCCTGTGGAAGCTGGGATAGGAACCTGGATCCTCTGGAAGAGCAGCCAAGGATGCCAACTTCTCTCCCACCATAAGAACAATTTCAGTTTTAAAAGGTGAAATTTTATGCAGTTAAAATTATACTGCATTATATATTTGTCCTATAGGCTCTATATTCTGGAGTACGGTTAAATTATTTCTATGATAAAAATAAAAAGGTTCAGAAAGTTAATATGTTAATTCTGAGGTTTCATGAATGATATTTGCAATTTCTTGATACTTGTGTTATCAAAGTTAGTGACTTCATTACAGTTTAAAGGTATTCTATATGTCTATCAAAAGTATGAAGATGCAAATCTATCTATTTATCTGTCTGTGTAGCTGACAATAGCATACATTCAAAGAACATGTTAATGCTTTGTATAGGAAAAACATAATCTGATTGTCTGTTCATGTGGTGAGAACGACTGAAACTCACTAAAAACATAATAAAAATAAAGCATTTGTGAATCATTTGGCTACTTAAGTAACATTTAACACTTAATATTTATATTTTCTAGATGAAGATGATCCAGAACAGAGAAGCAAATCTTTTAGTTTTGATCCTTAGTTATTATGTAACTTAATCTTAACATGATTCCAGGTAAGGAAAGGTTCATGTAGAAAGTATTTTTGCAACTGTCTCCAAAACCAAGCATGCACTATTACAATATCCCAATAATGGCTTCATATCATGAATTCATCAAGAAGAAAGACTTTACTGATTTTTGTATTTTTCTAGAACTAAAGATTGCATTAGTTATTGATTACTATGTAATAGTTTCTTTTATAGTTTTCTTTTTAACTTTCTGGAAGCTAGTCTTCTCACAAAGATGTTAGTGTAAGCTTCTGTCAGACAAAACTAGCTTAGTGGTTACTGGCATGGTTACTTCCCATGTTTCTTGAAGTGAGGATGTCAAGTACCTCACTGGCTGATTGCTAGAATCTACTTTCAATTTCTTGTTATGTGGACATGTTCCAAATGATGGCCTCCTTAAACCTGTGTAAACCTAGGTTCTTGCTCATGGGATGGGTCTGAAGATGGTTCAGACATCGTTTGGTCACTCCCTCAGTATCAAGCAAGTACTCTTACTTGTGGAGCCTTCACTCCAGACCTGATGATACAGATGAGGGTGCAGGTGGAGGGTATTAAAGGAGCTTGCAGCAGTGCTTAGATGAAATTATTGTGGAATTTCTCACCTGATCCCAGAGTCTGTGTTGTGGACTCTGTGCCACCTCATCTCCAACCCCCAAGGGCAGGTAAGTTCAGGTGGCAAGTAGTCCAGGACACAGGCAGCAGGGTGAACACAGTCTCTGTGACTCATATGCACATTTGTGCTATTGTGTCCGAAGAAACTGTTTGCTTGGAGCCATCAATTACTTATGGTCCCTGCAATCTTTTTGAGTCCTCTTCCCCATAGATCATTGAGCTTTGAGAGGAGGGCTTTGATGAGGATATCCCATTCAGAATTGAGTGTTTCAAAATATTGCATTCTTTAAACATTGTCCATTTGTGGGTCTTTATTAATTCTGATCTTCTTCAAGAAGAAGCTTCTCTAATGAGGGTTGAGAAGGACACTGATCGATGGGTATAGTAGCACTCCATTAGGACTTCTTTTATTGCTATGTCCTGTTATCAGAATAGTTGTACATTTTCTCCTGGGCTCATGACATATCTTGTTAAATACTTTTCTTTCTTGAGCCTCACAATTGTCATCTTCTTTTCTTTTCCAGACAGTGGCCTAGTTTGAATACAAGCACTGAGTTGTGTTGGCTATTGTATAGAGTAGTGATTTTTTAATCCCTGTTTAGTGACCACTGAAAGAATTGTAGAAAATGTTCTTATAAAAACCTAATGTATAATAGGCTTTTGTATTGGCTATATATTTTTCACATTTGCTAAAATTCTAAAAACATCCCATATCCTCATATACAGAAATGTCCTTAAACATTCTCTCCCATATTCTTTTGTGTTTTTATAAATCCTATCTACAGCACAGAATTTGTTAAAAAAATTTTGGGAATCATGAATAGATAAAGTGGCATTTTCTTTCATAGACTGCACTTGTGGCTTTTCAAAAGCTAAGCTAAATATATTATATTACTTTTTCTCTTGCAGATAATGTGCTTGTTGTTTGTTTTTATAGAAGTTTTCAAGAAAATTGCTTGCTTTGACTGAGGCAAAGCTCATTTTGATGAGACCATATCTTTGAACTCATTATGACTGATACTCATTGTGTATTTAAGAATTCCCATAAACTTCTTTTTATGCCTATAAAGGCATTACTTATTATTCATTTTCTTTTACCACTATTTGAGCATCGATAGTCTGTTTTAGTTTACCTTTCTCCTACTGATAAATAATTCAAAGAGAAATTTATTTATTGTAAATAGAGGAAAATATAAATAACATGTCAGGAAGACTATAACTTTTCTAATACCACAGTGGAAGGGAAATCTTGTCCTTAAACCTTACTGGATCATTGATCATAAAGGTGCCTTCTGGTTTTCTTCAGGTTAGGCATATTGAAATTGGTCCATTATTCTTGCTTGAATGTTTTTGACAGAATTCATATTTTGTTATATCATTTCAAATAACAGCACAACAAAAATGATTACAAATGTTAGTATTACACTCTAGCATTTATTTTTAGCTGCACATTTTGTGTTTACTTTTTTAAGCAAATTTATTTTAAGCAAATGAAAGAGCAAATCCTTTTAACTATAATTTCTTAAGTGAGGTTTCCATGGTTAGAGCTGTTAGCATTGCAGCTACATGAATGGTGTGTAAAGAACAGCAAAGATGTGGTACATGCCATTTGAGGCAAATAAATTCGGCCTTTCAGTTTTTCTTAGCCTTTCAGACTTTTCATTTTGTGGTATAGCATGAAAGTCTACCTTATGAGTAGCCATGGAAACTGTAATTTAGCTAAAAAGTAGATCTGATTTAGTTAAGTCTTTCTTAAAAGTGTTGTAATCCTGGCTGATGTTTTGTTGTTGTTGTTGTTGTTTTGTTTTCTTCAAGTTCTATTGATCTAATTCTGTCTCAGCCTTTCTTTACCATTTGATGTTGGGTTCTCTGTCCAGTTAATAGAATGAATGAGAACAACGTCTGGAGTTACAAAGTGATGTGTGTTTAAAAATCTGTGTATGAGGGTGAAGATGATCCAGTTTCTCTGTCTGATCTTCCTGTGTTGCCAAAACATAATTTTTGAGTACAAAGCATGCTATGTGGAGGCATATTTTGTCTAGAACCAGAGTCTATAGAAAAGAGTCAATGTAAAAATTGTTACAATGAGCTTATGAATCACGTTTCCATGATTTTCATCATTGTATCAAGTAGCTACATTTTACCAATTCTACCTATTCTCTAGACATTATAAGATTTCTTATGCTTTTGATGTTTACATTCTGCATTAAAAGATTAGTTTTTAAATTTTTCATAAAATGTACTTTAATAAAATTTTATTTCTCCCAAGCCCTCGCAGATTCCCCCCACATACCTATATAGGATGAAGATATTGGTACTGGACAATGAATAAACAAACAAACAAAACTATAAAACTGAGACAATAAAATGAACCCTAATGATATTCTGCTATACTCATGGATCAGTGGCTTATGCAACTATCATCAGAGAGGCTTCCTCCTGTAGCACACTGGAACACATACAGAGAGCCACAGCCAGATATTACACTGAGGGAGACCTTGAAACATCACTTGAAATGGATGTCTCCATCCAATACTTCCCTTTGGCATTCAGAGAACTCTGCAGAAGAGTTGAAAAGAGTATGAGAGCCAGAGGGGATGGAGGACACCAGAAGAACAAATCCCTCTAAAGCAAGTGAGCAAAGCTCATATGAACTCACAGAGACTGGAACAGCAAGCAAGGGCCTACGTAGGTGTGCACCAGATTTTCTGTGCATATATTATGACTTCTAACTAAGTATTACTATGGGATTTCAGGCTCAATGAGTGGATCTCTTACTGCTTGTGCCTTCTCTTGGAGCTCTTCCCTCCTTTCGGAACTCCACGTCCAACTTTGATATGATAATTTTTGCTTCGTCTGAGTATAGTTTGTCCTGTTTAGTTGTTATCTCTTAGAAGCCTGTTCTTTTCTAATGAGAGACAGAAACAGAATGGATCCAGATGGGAGAGGAGGTGTTCAGGAACTTGGAGGTATAGAGGAAAAGGAAACTGTAATCAGGATATTATGAGATGCTATGAGAAAAGAATCTATTTTTAATTAAAGGAGAAAAAAGCTGTTTATACTGGAAACATGTTACAAATGTTAAGCCTGGTTATATTTTGATCTAAATATACACAAAGAGATCATTATTATGGGAAGAATTCTTATAAACACACAGAATGTGGCAAAAACTCTGAGTTATTTCTCAAAGAAATTCAAGGTCAAAGATAGAGCAGACTGAGCGAATGGCTGACCAGTGACTGGCCCATTTTGAGACCCATCCCAGGCACAATCCCTGGCACAATTAATCATGCTATGTTGTTCTTGTAGACAGGAGTCTAGCATGGCTGTACTCTGAGAGGCCCTACCCAGCAGCTGACTGAGATAGATGCAGATACTTACAGCTAACCACTGGACTGAGGTTAGGAACCCTATGGAAGAGTTAGGGGAAAGATTGAAGGAATTGAAGTGGATGGCAACCCCATAGGAAGAACAATAGACTCAATTAACCTGGATTTCTGGGCGCTCCCAGAGACTAAGACACCAATGGAAGAGCATACACAGGCTGGTTCAAGGCACCTGGCACTATGTAACAGAGGGCTGTTTTGTTTGGCCTCAATGGAAGAGGATGCATCTAATTGTTGGACAAAACCCTGTGGCTATCAGTCACATAGGGCCATGCCTCAGGTCCCTAGTGTTCTGCCTGGACTCCACCTCCACAGTCACCTGGCTACAGTCAAGTTTGCCCCGCCCCACAGTTACCTGGCAATAGCTAGGTAGCCTGGCCCACTATAAAAGGGGCTGCATGGCCCCTCCTCGCTCTCTTTCCCTCTCTCTTGTCCTTCTTTCTTGCTCTCTTCTCTCGCTTCCTTTCTCTTTCTCTATTCTCTTCCCCTTCTTTCCACATGGTCATGGGAAGCTTTTACCTCTCTACCTCCCCTATCTCACTTTATTTCTCTACAATAAAGCTTTAAAATCATGAGCTGTTTATTCCTATCTAAACCCACCATATTGGAGCAATGGAACAGGCCTCTCAGTGTTCCAAGCCCACAGGACTCTCCCACCTGGCCAAGCTTCCACCACAGGTACATGGACCTGCATCAGAATGGGCCCACACCTAATCCTGCAGAAACTTGATGCAGGAGGGTGGGGAGATCACACCTCTCTAGAGGTGATGGGAAGGGGGATGGGGGAGGAACGCTGTGACAGGGGACTGGGAGGGGAGCAGCATTTGGGATGTAAATAAATAAATAAATAAATTTTAAAAAGACTATAGGTTTGTTATAAATTCTACTTTATTAAATCATGTCACCACTAAAAATATTATATGAGACAGCTTCCTGAGTCACCTTAGCCTGTACTGTGAAATACTATACAGAAACTCTATATTGTAAAGGAACTCTGTTTTAGTAAATTAAATTTCCTCAAAGTTATTGTCAACTTAAGCAAAACTTACTGGCAAAATTTAAAGCAAAAGTGGACCTTTTCTGAATATTTTATGACATCATTTGTAAATTACAAAATCTCACTGGCCCTATGTGCTTAGGAGCGAACTAATAAAAACCTTGCAACTATAACTGTGTTCAAACTGTTCACCTAGCATTTGTTTATAAAAAGCCAAGAATAACAATGATACATCAAATAGAAAATCAACTGTATCAGGACTGTGAAATACTCTAATTATATGTCCAGCACATTGTTAGCAGGACAGAAAGACATATGGGTGGTAATTTGTCTCAAAGAGGATTTCTTAGGTTTCTGTTACTATGATAAAACACCTGACATAAATCAAGTCAAAGGAAACAAGACTTTCCCCCCACAACTGTGTTTTTATTTGTATAGAGATATTTCGGCTGGAGAGATGGCTCATTTGTTAAGAGCACTGACTGCTCTTCCAGAGGTTCTGAGTTCAATTCCCAGAAAACACATGGTAGCTCAAAACTGTCTGTAGTGGGATCTAATGCACTCTTCTGGTGTCTGAATATAGTGATAGTGTACCCACATACCAAAAAAAAAAAAAAAAAACTAAAAAGAATCATTAAAAAAAGAAATAATGGTCTGTGATACTTCATTTTTCTCCTTTATTGAAAACAGATTCTCTTCTCATGTAGCTGATCCTGATTACAGGTTCTCCTCCCTCTCCTGGTCCTAGTCCATCCCCACCTTCCCTCTCACCCCCTCTCCTGGTCCTAGTCCATCCCCACCTTCCCTCTCACCCACATCCACTCCTTTTCTGTCTTCCATTATCCAGAAACAAGCTTCTAAGAGATAATAACCAAATAAACCTAAAATATAATAAGAGCAATTTAAAACATCTCATCAAAGTTGAACAAGGCAACCCAACAGAAGGAAAGGAGTCCAAGAGAAGGCAAAAGAATCAGAGACTCACTTGTTCACACACATAGGAGTCCCATAAAAAGCTAAACTGAATGCCATGATATACACAGAGGACTTATTGGAGATCCTTGCAGGCCCTGTGCCTACTGCTCTGTCCCTGAGTTCAGAGGAGCTTTGTTCATGCTGATTACAGGGCCTTGATCTCCTGGTGTTCTCCATTCCCTCTGCCTCTTACATTCTTTCTGCTTCCTCTTCCATGGAATTCCCTGCGCTTTAAGGGGAAGAATTCCATGTATATATCCCATCTAGAACTGAGTATTTCAAGATCATGCGCTCTCTCTCTCTCTCTCTCTCTCTCTCTCTGTATAATGTCTGCTGTGGGTCTCTTTGATAATGTCTGAATGAAGCATCAATCCATGACTATAGTAGAATATACTCATTTTTATCACTACTTTGCTTTTTAAGACCTGTTGTATTTGGTTTTATCTTAGGACTCTGAGCTATCTACTCCCATGAGCTTTGTGTCACTATTGCCTTAGCATAGTTTGTGAGCAGAGAAGCATAGATCAAAGGTTTTGTGGCTCAGCTGACTATTATGTTTCTAGTACCTTCCTATACAAACTAGTAGCTAGGACTGAAGGTACTATACAGGAACCAACTTGACCTCTCCATGGTCAATGAGTTGTGTGGGCATTTGCCTTCAGCAATGGGAACTTGATATCAGTATTTGGAGAGCAAATTATTATCATGGCACCAGCCTGGGTTATTTGGGAATTTCCACAGGACCCATTTGCCCAACAATTCAAATGGATATAACCCAGTCCGATTACTGAAGTCTTCATTTGGTGACAAGTGATGGCCAGATGGAACTCTATCTCCCCCATTTTTGGAGATTTCATTAGGATTACCTAAGTTATTGTCAACTTAAGCAAAACTTACTGGCAAATTTCAGAAAGTTTTCACTGCATTAGGTTTTCATGCTACTACTCAATTGCCTCTCAGTTTTAACTGCCTCTCCCCACATTCCCTCCTATTCCCCATCTGATCTTCTTGGTGCAGTCTTTCCCATCCCAAGTCCACTGATAAAATATATTCTATTTCCTTCTCCCAGGGAGATCCATGTTTTCCCCCTAGTACCTTCTTGTATATACAATCTCTCTTGGTCTATGGATTATAGCTTGCTTATCATTTAATGAATAGCTAATATCTTCATACAAACAAATGTAGACCACATCTATTTTTCCAGGTTTGTGTTTCCTCACTCAGTGTGATTCTTTTTCTTTAGGTCCACAAAGGAAGGAAGAATAATTTTGATGCAGTATTTATTCCAATGGTTATTGCCTATGGTCATTTGCCTTGGTTGCTCCTGTGCTGCATGTACTGAGGCTCAACATTCTGCCAGATATATTTGCAATTTTTCTGTAGCTTTCACAAAACACCATGACTGTGACAACTTATCGAAGAGTTTATTTGGGTTTACAGTACCAGAAAAATAAATGTGCATTATGGCAGGAAGTCATGCAGCAAGGGGCTGGCAAGATGGCAGGAGCAGGAAGCTAGGAGCACTAAACAGAAAGTAAAACAGAAGTGGGTCAAATCTTGAATTTTTTGAAGTGGCATATTCCCCCCATTACAGCTGCACATCCCCACAAGCTTTCTAAACAGTGTTACCAACTAGGGATCAAGTTTTCGAATGCCTGAGTATATAAGGTGAGAGTTATCACTCAAATCTTCACAACATGAAAGCTTTCATAGAACAAAACTCATATTATGACTTTTTGTGTGCAGACGGTGGGGGGTTGTGAAAAAGGAAGGAAGGTACATGGGAGAAAGATAAATAGGAGGGAGTGATCTCAGTATACCATTTAAGGAAATGCCATCAATGACCTACTTCCTCACTTGGTCACGCCTTCTGCTGTTTCTATCACTTCATACTAGTGCAATTACCTTGACATCACTAAAGTATCACAAGAGAACTAGAGGTAGGTCTAACTAGATTTATGGGTAGGAATGATGAAGCATGCTGTGTATCAGCATAATAACATGTGCTTGTCTTATGAGTTGTAAAATACCTAGTGAATGACAAGATAAACACAAGCTAGAACAATTAGAAAATTATTTCTCAGCATAGAGAGTAATGTTAGGGTATAAAGAGATGAAATGTGAGAAAAACACTGGCATCTTAAGTTCAAAGTACAGTAAAGAGGCATGCTAGGAATAAGGACTTTCATGAGTTTCAGAAATAGAATTTTTACTCCTAGTAGTGATAGTTAATTACTAGTTCATTTTGGATGAATTTAGCAAATTTGAACAAATGATTTAAAGTAAGGATTCTGAATGACTAGAGATTGGTAGGTGAGAAAGAGGGACACACAGAAACACACACACACATACACACACACACAAAGAGAGAGAGAGAGAGAGAGAGAGAGAGAGAGAGAGAGGGGAGAGTTTGTAGAGGCCAAAGGTCTTTAATCACTTTCATTCATATTCTTTCTTTTTATAAATTTTAATTTATTTAATTTTCAAGTGTTATCCCCTCACCTGGTTTCTCCCTCTCCCAGAAACACTTTCTCTTATCCCTTGCCCCCCTACTTCTGTGAGGGTGTTCCTCCACCCATCCACCCATTCCCACCTCCCTGCCCTTGATTCTCCTACACTGGGGCATCTAACAAACGTTCATAGGACCAAGAACTTCTCCTCCCATTGATGCCTGACAAGGCTGTCCTCTGCTATATATGCAGCCAGAGCCATATGTACTCCTTGGTTGGTGACTTAGTCTCTGGGATCTCTGAGGGTACTGGTTGCTTGATATTGCTGTTCTTCTTATGGGATTGCAAACCCCTTCAGTTCCTTCAGTCCTTTCTCTAACTCCTCCATTGGGGACCCCTCACACAGTGCAATAGATGGCTGAGAGCATCAGCATCTGTATTTCTAAGGCTGTGGCAGGGCCTCTCAGGAGACAGCTGTATCAGGCTCCTTTCAGCAAGTCTTTCTTAGCATCCACAATAGTGTTGGAGTTTGGTGATTACATCTGGGATGAATCTCCAGATGAAGAAGTCTCTGGATGGCCATTCCTTCCATCTCTGCTCTGTACTTTGTCTCCATATTTGCCACCCCCTGTGTAATTGTTCTATAATGGATACACCTATGATCCATAGAGACACTTCTCTTAACCCTCACACCATTAGAGGTTAATATACACAATAAAAAAGGGTGAAAACATTGCATTTGGCAGCAAAAATCATTAATAGCTCTCTATGGATCATAGATGATTATCTAATAGGTTCTGGAACATAAAGAAAAACATGGTTTCCCACTGTCTTATAGTTTATCACATTTACTATCCATTCTAATAATTCACTTGACTAAAATTAGCCTTAATATGCTTCCCACTCCAAAATGCGTTTAAAAAATCCATGAACAATTACTCTTACTTCTGTCTCTTCACTGAAATCAGAAGCCCTTCTAGTGTAAATAAACAAACTAACTCACCGAGCACTGAGTTATTTCTTTTCTTCTCCCAACTTTTGATAATAACATTGATTTAGCCAAACCTACACAAGAGGATAAAAGTTTAGTTGTGTGAGATGCAGACTATAAGATTGTTGCTCCATTTTGCTCTTGACTGTTTTTGGCTGCTTCTAGGTTAACAGAATCTAGCTATTATATTAACTAGCCAGTTTTCCTCTTTAGGTATTTTTATTTGTACCAGGGAAGAAATGATGTATGCAAAAACTTTGCATATATGTCCACTAAGAATAAAATATCTTCAGTGGGGTTTGTAAAAAATGAAGGCAAGTAGATAAATATTTCAGTTCTGCTAAGTGCTTATCTTTTATCTGGAGCAATGCAATGGCAGCAATATTTTTCCCTGAAGCACTTATCAATACTTTTCATCTGTATCCATTATAAATACTTTAAATACTTTTGTAAGTGGAATCAAAGGGTCCTTCTTACATTAAAAAAATTGAAACTATCCTGGGTAGATATTTTTTTCAGTTATAATACAATTATATGAGTAGACAGTAAGATTTTTCTCCCCATAATTCTAATACAATTTTAAGTCTTGACTAATCATTCCAAAACAATTTCCAAGAAATTATTCTTAGTTTCTTAATTACAAGAACAATGAGGTACCAGGATTTTTCTAAACACTCACAGGAGAGCATTTTTTTTCTTTATAAGAGACAATAAAGTCACTTTTTCCTTTCATTCCACCATCAGATTATTTGTCACCTTCAAAGACCATCTGGAATTGCCCATCATGGTACATTTGAAAATTTTAGAAGGGATAATAATAATAATAATAATAATTCACAGTTTGTTTCATTCTTTATGGTATGAGACTACATAATTTTATTATCTATTTCAACTTTTCTCTTGAATCCTGTTGCCTTTGTAGTTGAAGGAACTAAATAAACTACTTAAAAGAAACATATTTACAAATATATTAGCATCACTCATATGAACCAAGCTTTCTAAATCAAAAATATGTAGAAAGAGAAAACTGAATCCATAATGCTGTCTTCTCATAAATCAATAAATAAACAAACATCTAAAATGATAAAAATGCATTTTAGCTATCCAAATGTAATTCTGTATGTAAAGTTATTATTTATTAATAATTTGATATTTATTGAGTTGATAACCATTAGTATTAGAATTTGGAAAAAAATTTTTTGTTAATAATTTCTATTTCACTTTCTTATTTGGCAGTATGCAATGTACTGTGATAGATATTGAAGGCTCAAGAGTTGGTAATACATGTACAGTATGTAATCTTACAGAGTTTACATTTACTGGTGAAACCCAGCAATACACATATGCTTGTAATAGTATAGACGGTGATTATAAAACTAGGAGAATGTCAGGATGCTATGGGTTTGCATAGTCAGCATCTTCCAGACTCTAGAGCAGCAGTTCTCAGGGTATGGGTTGTGACCCATTTATGGGTCTAATAACCCTTTCAGAGGCATCATCTAAGACCATCAGAAAACACAGATATTTCACAACAGGAGTAAAATTACAGTTTTGAAGTAGCAAAGAAAATAATTTTATGTTTGAGGATCACCACAGCATGAGGAATTGCACTGAAGGGTCACAGGACTAGGAAGGTTGTCAAAAGATTAGTCATGGTATGCACTCACTGATAAGCAGATATTAGCCTAGAAACTTGGAATACCCAAGACATAATCCACATATCAAATGAGGTACAAGAAGTACGGAGGAGTGGTCCCTGGTTCTGGAAAGACTCGGTGTAGCAGTATAGGGCAATACCAGAACAGGGAAGTGGGAAGGGGTGAGTGGGAGAACAGGGGGAGGGAAGGGGGCTTATGGGACTTTCGGGGAGTGGGGACCCAGAAAAGGGGAAATCATTTGAAATGTTAATGAAAAATACATTGAATTAAAAAAAAAAGAACCACTGCTTTAACTACTTACTTTATAGTATCTGAAGATAAAGCATGGCCAAAAGAACATCGAAGTTGTAAGAATGACTGTTAGAAACCTTTAGGTAAGAGAGACAATGGCTGTCTGTGAGTTGAAATTCTGTATGTGTTTCTAGTGCAGACTGTCATGTAAAAAAAAACAAAGATATTGCTCATTATCAAAGAATAAGTATTAACAAGTAATGACAAATGTCTAACAAAGGGGATATTCTTTTATACTAATGGTAGGAAAGTAAATTGGTATAAGAATTATGAAAAAACATGGATTTCATTCAAAAATGTGAAATATAATTGCCATATGACTCAGAAGTTTCTGTTCCTAGTCTGTATCTGTAGGGTATGAAATCAGTACTTTTTAGAGATGTTTGGATACCTATGTGTATAACAGCACCATTCGCCAGGGCTGAGAATTGAAATTTCTGGGCAGAAAATCATCTTCATGGGGTTGTTCTCAGCTGTCATGCTTTGAAGGGAGTCAAATATGGCATAAACAAAATTAGTTCTTTATCCTCAAGTTCTATGCTCCAAACTCTGAAGTATATTTTTTTCCTAGTACACAAGAACATTGACAATATCAATGTCAATATTTAAAAAACTATTTATATTTCTGATTTCTGAAGTGTTCTAACACATAGTAGGTGCTCAAATGCTTTTTTTAGGGACTAGAAAATTATATTTATTTTATTTATAGGGAAAATAACACATTCAAAATCGACTAACACATTCAAAATCCAGAGATTGCCCCACATGGGGATCCATCCCACATACAGTCACCAAATTCAGACACTATTGTGGATGCCAAAAGTGCTCACTGACAGGAGCCTGATGAAGCTGTTTCCTCATAGGCTCTGGCAGAGTATGACAAATGCAGCGGCAGATGCTCACATATCTAAATTTATGGGAAACAATGAAAGCACTACCAAGTGGTAAGTTCATAGCACTAAGTAAGTGCCCTCATAAAGATATTGGTGAGTTCCCATACTCCGGAATTAAAAGTACATCTGAAGGTTCTAGGAAAAGAAAAGCAAACATATCCAGGAGGAGTAGATGGCAGGAAATAAGCAAACTCAGATGTGAAATCAATCAACTAGAAACAAAGAAAACAGTGCAAAGAATCAATGAAACAAAGAGCTGGTTCTTTGAGAAAGTCAACAAGATAAACAAACTCTTAGCTGAAATAACAAAAAGGCAGAGAGATGATACCCAGGTACCCTAATTAACAAAATCAGAAATGAATTTGATTGGTTAACTTCTTTTGGGTTTGATGAAAGGTTACTATCTTGCTTTTTCCAGGGTGAAGTTTCCCTCCTTGTATTGGTGTTTTCCTCCTATTAACCTTTGTAGGGCTGGATCCGGGAAAGGGGAAATCATTTGGAATGTAAACAAAGAATATAGAAAATAAAAATATTAAAAAAATAAATAAAAATAAAAAATAAATGAAAATGGAGACATAACAATGGACACAGAGGAAATTCAATGAGTCAATAGGTCTTAATTTAAAAGACTTTACCCCACAAGATCTGAAAATCTAAATGAAATGGATGTTTTCCTTGACAGATATCAATTAACAAAGCTGAATCAAGGTCAGCACAGAAGGAGATACAGAGACAAAGTGTGAAGCAGAGTCTGAGGGAAAGATCAGAGACTACCCCACCTAGTGATCCATCCTATATATGGTTACAAAACCCAGACACAATTGTGGATGCTAACAAGTGCTGGCAGAACAGAGCTGGATCTAGCTGTCACCTGGGAGGCTCTCCTAGTGCTTGACAAACACAGAGAGGAACACTTTTAGCCAGCAATTGAACTGAGCACAGGGTCCCCAATGGAGGAGCTAAAGAAACGAAACATTGATGTAAAAATACTCAATAAAATACTCACAAAGAGAATGCAAGAACACATCAAAGACATCATCCATCAAGATCATGTAAGCTTATTGCCAGGGAAGAAGGAATGGTTAAATATATGAAAATCCATCAAAGTAATATACCATATAAACAAACCCAAAACAAAATGATCAGCCCACTAGATGCCTTAAAAACATTTGACAAAATCCAACACCCTTTATATTAAAAGTCTTGGAGAGAACAGGGATGCAAGGTGCGTGCCTAAACACAATAAAGGCAATATTGAGCAAGCCAAGAGCCAACATCAAATTCAATGGAGAGAAATATAAAGCATTTCCACTAAAGTTAGGGACATGACAAAGATGTCTACTCTTCCCTTATTTCTTCAATATAGTATTTGAATTTCTAGCTAGAACAATAAAACAACTAAAGAAGATCAAGCCATTCAAATGTGTAAAGGAAGAAGTCAAAGTATTGCTATTTGTAGAAGATATGATAGTATACATAAGTGACCCCAAAATTCTACCAGAGAACTACTATAGCTGATAAACACCATCAGCAAAAGGGCTGGATACAAAATTACCTCTAAGAAATTAATAGCATTCCTCTACACAAGTGATAAACAGGTTGAGAAAGAAGTTAGCTAGATAGTACCCTTCATAATAGCCACAAATAATATAAAATAATTTGGTGTAACTCCAACCAAGGAAGTCAAAGAGCTGTATAACAAGAGCTTCAAGGCTCTGAAAAATGAAATTGAGGATGCTATCAGAAGATGGAAAGATCTCCCATGTCATGGATCCATAGGATTTACATAAGTAAATATGGCCATCTTACCAAGCAATCTATAGATTCAATGCAATCCCCATCAGAATTTCAACACATGTCTTTACAGACTTTGAAAGAACAATTGTCCACTCCATGTGGAAAAACAAACCCAGGATAGTTAAAACAATGCTGAAGAGTAAAGGAGCTTCTGCAGGTATCAGCATCCCTGACTTCAAACTGTACTTTAGAGCAATAGTAATAAAAACTTCATGGTACTGCTATAGAAACAGACAAGTGGATCAATCAAATTTGAATCAAAGACCCAGAAATCAACCCACACACATACAGACACTTGATTTTTGACTAAGAAGACAAAATTATACAATGGAAAATAGCATCTTCAACAAATGGTATTGGTCTAAGTGGATGTCTACATGTAGAAGACTGTAATTATTATTAATAATAATATTTATTATAATATTTATTATCTTGCACAAAACTCAAGTATAAATGGATCAAAAATGTCAATGTAAAACAGATGGACTAAATCTAATTGAACAGAAAGTGGGAAACAGCCTTGAGATCTTTGGTACAGGAGATAGCTTCCTGACTACCCCCTCCCCCCCCAAAAAAAAACCCATCAATAACTCAGGCACAAAGGTCAAGAAAAATGGGACCACATGAAACTGGAAAGCTATGGTAAGTCAAAGGATACCATCATTAAGATAAAATTTCAGCTTCATATTCGAAAAAGATCTTCACTAGCCCTCATCTGACAGAGGGCTAATACCTAAAATTTATAAACACTCAAGAAATTAGACGACAGCCATCCAAACAACCCATGTACTAAATCGATACAGAGCTAAACAGAGAATTCACAATAAAGGAATCTCAAATGTCTGAGAAGCACATAAAGAAATGTTCAAAGTCTTTAGCCATCACAGAAATGCAAATCATAACAACTCTGAGATTCTGCCTTACACCCATCAGAATGGTCAATATTAAAAGTTCAAATGATAGCACATGCTGGCAAGGTTGTGGAGCAAGGGAAACACTCCTCCATTGCAAACTTTGTAAGCCTCTCTTCAAATTGATTTGGCAGTTACTCAAAAGATTAGTAATAGTTGTACCTCAAGACCCAGTTATACCATTTCTGGGCATATACACAAAACATGACCTACCATCCCACAGTGATACTTGCCAACTATGTTCATATCAGCTTTATTCATAATAGCCAGAAACTGAAAAACAACATAGATGTTCATCAATAGAAGAATGGATAAAGAAAATGTGATTCATTTACAAAACAGAATACTACTCAGCCATTAAAACCAAAGAACGTCATGAATTCCACAGAAAAATGACTGAATCTTGAGAATATTATCCAGGGTGAGGTAACCCTAGATAATAGGAAAAGGACACGCATGGTAAGTACTCACTTATAACTGGTATTAGTCATAAAGTACAAGATAACCGTGCTAACAAAGATAATCAATAGATCCATAGAAACCAGATAACAAGGAGGACCCAAGGGAGGATTGTTTAATGTTTCTCAGAAGGGAAAAAAAACATAGATGTTGGAGGTCGATGAAAGGATGAAACTGGGTGGAAGAGGGAATAGGGACGAGAGCAGATCAGAGGAGGTGATATCATATGGAGCAGAGTAGGGGAGAGAGAGGGGAGATCAGAATTGGGGGGCAATCTCTAGGACGTGCCAGAGACCTGGGTTGGACGAGGCCCCAGAGGATCTTAAAATTGTGACTCTGAGATGCCTAGCAGTGGGGGATATGGATTCTGAATGTGTCACTTCCTGTAGCCAGGCAGGACGACCAATAGAGGGATAAGGACAACAACACACCCACAAAACATTCCGTCCAAAATGTGTCTTGCCTATAAGATGTGCAGGGACAAAGATAGAGCAGAGACTGAGTTTATGGCCTACCAATTACTGGCCCAAATTGAGACCCATCCTACAGGCAAGAACTAATATTCACATTAATAATGATACTCTGTTATGCTTTCAGATAGGAACCTACCCTAACTGTCCTCTGAAAGACTCTATCCAGCAGCAAATGGACAGAGATGCAGAGACTGACAAGCAAACACTAGCTCAGGAGTCTTATGGTAGGTCACTCGGGAGAAGGAATGAGTGGCCTGAAGAGGACAGGCACTCCACATGAAGATCAACAGAGTCAACTAACCTGAACCCTTTGAAGCTCCCAGAGTCTGAATCACCAACCAAAGAGTAAGCATTAGCTGGACCTAGTCCTCCTGGGTGTATGTAGATGATGAGTAGCTTTGGTTTCATGTGAGTCCCCCAACAGCTGGAGCATGGGCTGTCACTGAGCCTGATGTCTGTGGATGCCAGGCCCTTAATTGGACCATTTGATTTGGTCTCTGTGGGAGTAGATGTGCCTAGTCCTGCAGCAAGTTGTTGTATGGTGGTTGGGTGAGGGCATGATATCTAGGGGGAAGGTGGAATGGGAAGGACTTGTGAGAAGTGTAACTAGGAGGAGAAGTGGGGGCTATTATTGGGTTGTAAAGTGAATTAATTAATTAATTAAAAATAGGTTATTAGAATTATTTCTAAGAAAATTCAGATTTTGACTTTACTGTTTAAAAGTAATAAATGGGGTATATATGTCCAAATACCTAAAAAGAAACTCTCTCTCTCTCTCTCTCTCTCTCTCTCTCTCTGTGTGTGTGTGTGTGTGTGTGTGAAGTATGAAAATAATGGCTCACTAAAATGAGAATGTAACAAGAACTTGCAAATTCTTTAAAAGTCAGAAACATTAGGACATAAACATACGGTAGTTGGGGTCTAGCACAGTGCAAGCTTCTTAGTTTGTGCCCTAGTTGCACTCCCAATAGAAAAGACAAAAGGAATATATAATAAGGAAAAATCATTAGAGTTGTGTATATTGGTCTTTCCATGCTGATAGATAAAAGCTTACAAACTGGATGGATTAAAAATCATTTATTTTTTGCAAGCCCGGAGGCACCAAGCCTGAAGTTAAGCTGCCATTAAAATCTGTTTCTCCCGAGATTTCTGTCCTGGCACAAATTTCAGTCTTTAAATCTTTAGAACCTACAAGTCTTTGCACAAATTCTGTGTGCGACAGTGTAGTCATGTATACATGTAGTTACGTAGATTGTCAAAAATATGCTAAAACTTTTCAGTGAGCTCATGAAATTGTAATTTCATTATTTTAAATTTTCTCACTAGCTGCTTGCTTCAACTGTTATCTCTGCTTTAGACAGAAAATTTAAGCAATAGGCACTGATGGTTTTCAGTAAATACCCTAGGAAAATGAAAGTTATTAACAGGCGACTTCAAGACAAGTCAAGTGAAGAAAAACCCTTTAAGCAAGGTTTCTAAGTAACTTTCAGACAGGTCCAATCATGCTCAGTAATGGGAAAGTAATCAAAGGTCGAAATGCTATTCTGACTGTTCCTGTGGCTTCTAAAGGGAAAGCAAAAGGATTAAGGGAAGTAAAATTGGCACAGATTTGTCATGTCTCTTGTTTTGAAGAAACACCACTGAGATGTGCAGGTTTTGTTAATTTCAAATTTTGTTAATTTTAAAAATGTTGATGTTCAAAGTTTCTTAATATAATCTTATTGATTTCATAGGTAGGGGAAGGTAATTTCAGTGTCGCTACTTTCTCATAATCTCCGGACATTATCAATCTGATGACATTATTACTTTCTGAATTCTGGTTTAGGATAGCTGTGATTGTACAAGCAATTTTTTTATTCTTTTTTCGATGTATTTTATTTTATTCGATATATTTTTTATTTACATTTCAAATGATTTCCCCTTTACTGGTCCCCCACTCCCTGGAAGTCACATAAGCCCCCTTCCCTCCCCCTGTTCTCCCACCCACCCCTTCCCACTTCCCTGTTCTGGTTTTGCCTTGTACTGCTAGACTGAGTCTTTCCAGAACCAGGGGCCACTCCTCCATTCTTCTTGTACCTCATTTGATGTGTGGATTATGTTTTGGGTATTCCAGTTTCCCAGGCTAATATCCATTTATTAGTGAGAGCATACCATGATTGATCTTTTGAGACTGGGTTACCTCACTTAGTATTATGTTCTCCAGCTCCATCCATTTGCCTAAGAATTTCATGAATTCATTGTTTCTAATGGCTGAATAGTACTCCATTGTGTATATATACCACATTTTTTCATCCATTCTTCTGTTAAGGGACATCTGGGTTCTTTCCAGCTTCTGGCTATTATAAATAGGGCTACTATGAACATAGTGGAGCACATATCCTTATTACATGCTGGGGAATCCTCTGGGTATATGCCAAGGAGTGGTATAGCAGGATCTTTTGGAAGTGACATGCCCAGTTTTTGGAGGAACTGCCAGACTGATTTCCAGAGTGGTTGTACCAATTTGCAACCCCACCAGCAGTGGAGGAGTGTTCCTCTTTCTCCACGTCCTCACCAACACCTGCTGTCTCCTGAATTTTTAATCTTAGCCATTCTGACTGGTGTAAGGTGAAATCTCAGGGTTGTTTTGATTTGCATTTCCCTAATGACTAATGAAGTTGAGCATTTTTTAAGATGCTTCTCCGCCATCGAAGTTCTTCAGGTGAGAATTCTTTGTTTAAATCTGTACCCCATTTTTAATAGGGTTGTTTGGTTTTCTGGAGTCTAACTTCTTGAGTTCTTTATATATATTCGATATTAGCCCTCTATCTGATGTAGGATTGGTGAAGATCTTTTCCCAATTTGTTGGTTGCTGATTTGTCCTTTTGATGGTGTCCTTTGCCTTACAGAAACTTTGTAATTTTATGAGGTCCCATTTGTCAACTCTTGATCTTAGAGCATAAGCTATTGGTGTTCTGTTCAGAAACTTTCCCCCGGTACCGATGTCCTCAAGGGTCTTTCCCAGCTCCTTTTCTATTAGCTTCAGAGTGTCTGGCTTTATGTGGAGGTCCTTGATCCATTGGATTTGAGCTTAGTACAAGGAGACAAGGATGGATCAATTTGCATTCTTCTGCATGCTGACCTCCAGTTGAACCAGCACTATTTGTTGAAAAGGCTATCTTTTTTCCATCGAATGTTTTCAGCCCCTTTGTCAAGGATCAAGTGGCCATAGGTGTGTGGGTTCATTTCTGGATTTTCAATCCTGTTCCATTGATCTGCCTGCCTGTCACTGTACCAATACCATGCAGTTTTTAACACTATTGCTCTGTAGTATTGCTTGAGGTCAGGGATACTGACTCCCCCAGAATTTCTTTTGTTGTTGAGAATAGTTTTAGCTATCCTGGGTTTTTTTTTTTTTTTTTTTTTGTTATTCCAGATGAATTTGATAATTGCTCTTTCTAACTCTATGAAGAACTGAGTTGGGATTTTGATGGGTATTGTATTGAATCTGTATATTGCTTTTGGCAAAATGGCCATTTTAATTATATTAATCCTGCAGATCTATGAGCATGGGAGGTTTTTCCATTTTTTGAGGTCTTCTTCTATTTCCTTCTTCAGAGTCTTGAAGTTCTTGTCATACAGACCTTTCACATGTTTGGTAAGAGTCAACCCAAGGTATTTTATACTGTTTGTGGCTATTGTGAAGGGGGTCATTTCCCTAATTTCTTTCTCAGCCTGCTTATCCTTTGAGTATAAGAAACTACTGATTTGCTTGAGTTGATTTTATAACCAGCTGTAGGAGTTCTCTAGTGGAGTTTTTTGGGTCACTTAGGTAGACTACCATATCTGCAAATAATGATAGTTTGACTTCTTCCTTTCCAATTTCTATCCCTTTGACCTCCTTATGTTGTCTAATTGCCTGAGCTAGTACCTCAAGTACGATATTGAAAAGATAAGGAGAAAGGGGGCAGCCCTGTCTAGTCCCTGATTTTAGTGGGATTGCTTCAAGTTTCTCTCCATTTAGTTTGATGCTGGCTACCGGTTTGCTGTATATTGTTTTTACTATGTTTAGGTATGGGCCTTGAATTCCTGTTCTTTCCAAGACTTTACGCATGAAAGCATGCTACATTTTGTCAGATGCTTTTTCAGCATCCAATGAAATGACCATATGGTTTTTTTTCTTTGAATTTGTTTATGTAGTGGATTGCATTGATGGATTTCCATATATTGAACCAAACCTGCATCCCTGGAATAAAGCCTACTTGATCATGGTGGATGATCATTTTGATGTGTTCTTGGATTCGGTTGACAATAATTTTATTGAGTATTTTTGCATCGATGTTCATAAGGGCAATTGGTCTGAAGTTCTCTTTCTTTGTTGGATCTTTGTGTGGTTGTGGTATCAGCGTAATTGTGGCTTCATAGAAGGAATTGGGTAGTGTTCCTTCTGTTTCTATTTTGTGGAATAGTTTGAAGAGTATTGATGTTAGGTCTTCGTTGAACGTCTGATAGAATTCTGCACTGAAAGCATCTGGTCCTGTGCTTTTTTTGGTTGGAAGACTTTCTATGAGCCCTTCTATTTCTTTAGGGGTTATGGGACTGTTTAGATGATCTATTTGGCTCTGATTTAATTTTGGTATTTGGTATCAGTCTAAGAAATTGTCCATTTCCTCCAGATTCTCCAGTTGTGTTGAGTATAGGCTTTTGTAGTAGTATCTGATGATTTTTCGAATTTCCTCAGTTTCTGTTGTTATATCCCCCTTTTCATTTCTAAGTTTGTTAATTTGGATACTTTCTCTGTGCCCTTTGGTCAGTCTGGCTAAGGGTTTATCTATCTTGCTGATTTTCTCAAAAAACCAGCTCCTGGATTCGTTGATTCTTTATATAGTTCTCTTTGTTTTCACTTGAATGATTTCAGCCCTGAGTTTGATGATTTCCTGTCTTCTACTCCTCCTGGGTGAATTGGCTTCTTTTTGTTCCAGGGCTTTCAGGTGTGTTATTAAGCTGCTAGTGTATGCACTCTCCATTTTCTTTTTGGAGGCACTCCGGGCTATGAGTTTTCCTCTTAGCACTGCTTTCATTGTGTCCCAAAGATTTGGGTATGTTGTGCCTTCATTTTCATTAAAGTCTAAAAAGTCTCTGATTTCTTTATTTATTTCTTCTTTGGCCAAGGTGTCATTGAGTAGAGTATTGTTCAGCCTCCAGGTGTATGTGGGCTTTCTGTTGGTTTTGTTGCTATTGAAGACCACTTTTACTCCATAGTGATCTGATAGGAGGCATGGGATTAGTTCGATCTTTATATATTTGTTGAGGTTTGTCTTGTGACCAATTATATGGTCGATTTTGGAGAAGGTACCATGAGGTGCTGAGAAAAAGGTATATTCTTTTGTTTTAGGGTGAAATGTTCTATAAATATCAGTCAAGTCCAATTGGTCCAAAGCTTCAATTAGTTTGATTGTGTCCCTGGCTTGTTTCCTGAGACCATTGGCTTGTAAAATTGTCTTCCAGCCTTTTACTCTAAGGTAGGTTTTGTCTTTGAGATTGATGTGTGTTTCCTGTATGCAGCAAAATGTAGGGTCCTGTTTCCTTATCCAGTCTGTTAGTCTATGTCTTTTTATTTGGGAGTTGATTCCATTGATGTTAAGAGATATTAAGGAATAGTGATTATTACTTCCGGTCATTTTCGATGTTATTTTTATATTTGAGTGGTTATCTTCTTTTGGGTTTGATGAAAGAAGGTAACTATCTTGCTTTTTCCAGGGTGTCATTTCCCTCCTTGTATTGGAGTTTTCCTCCTATTATTCTTTGTAGAGCTGGGTTTGTAGAAAGATATTGTATAAATTTGGTTTTGTCATGGAATATCTTGGTTTCTCCATCTATTGTGATTGAGAGTTTTGCTGGGTATAGTAGTCTTGGCTGACATTTATGCTCTCTTAGAGTCTACATGAGATCTGCTCAGGATCTTCTAGCTGTCATGGTCTCTGGTGAGAAGTCTGGTGTGATTCTTATAGGTCTTCCTTTATATTTTACTTGGCCTTTTTCTCTTACTGCCTTTAATATTCTTTCTTTGTTTAGTACATTTGGGGTTTTGATTGTTATGTGACAGGAGGTATTTCTGCTCAGGTCCAGACTGTTTGGAGTTCTGTAGGCTTCTTGTATATTCATGGGCATCTCTCTCTTTAAGCTAGGAAAGTTTTCTTCCATAATTTTATTGAAGATATTTGCTGGCCCTTTCAGCTGTAAATCTTCATTCTCATGTATACCTATAATCCTTAGGTTTGGTCTTTTCATTGTGTCCTGGATTTCCTGGATGTTCTGGGATACAAGCTTCTTGTATTTTGCATTTTCTTTGACTGTTGAGTCAATGGTTTCTATGGTATCTTCGGTAACTGAGAGTTCTTTCATCTCTTGTATTATGTTGTTGATATTTGCATCTATGGCCCCTGATTTCTTCTCAAGGTTTTCTATCTCCAAAGTTGTCCCCCTTTGTGATTTCTTAGTTGTTTCTACTTCTGATTTTAGATCCTGGATGGTTTTATTTAGCTCATTCACTTGCTTGTTTGTGTTTTCCTGTAATTCTTTAAGAGAATTTTGTGTTTCCTCTTTCATGACTTCTGCTGTTTGACTCACTTTCTCTTGCATTTCTTTAAGTTTGTGTGTGTGTGTGTGTGTGTGTGTGTGTGTGTGTGTTGCTTCTTTGTTGGCTTCTATCTCTTGAGCCTTATTCTCCTGCATTTCTTTAAGTGATTTTTGTGTTTCCATTATAGGGGTTTCTAGCTTATTCATGTTCCCCTGTATTTCTTTAATAGATTCATATATGTCTTTTTTTGTGTTCTTCTAGCCGCATCATGAATAGTGATTTTAAATTCAAATCTTGTTTTCTGGTGTGTTTGTGTAACCAGGACTTGCTGATGTTGGAGAGTTTGGTTCAGACGCTGCCATATTGCCTATATTTCTGTTAGTAGCGTTCCTGCATTTGCCCTTTGCCATCTTGTTATTTCTGGTATTAGTTGGTCTTGTCTCTGTCTGGTATTTGTGCCTCCTGTGAGGCTGTAGGGCTATTTCTGCAACACTGGATGGCTGGGTTTCCCCTGTTACAGATTGCTCATGTGCTGTCCTCCTCTTGTGTACCCTTGCAGCCCTAGAGTGCCTTGCCCCAGGCTGTCTGTATGAACCAGGTGGTGCCCGTTTGCTCCTTCAGTGAGTGCTGATGGTTTATGCTGTTGGACCTTTCCTGAGTGCTGGTCACTCTGCTGGGCAGCTGATCTCCCAACCGAGTTGGTGCACACAAGGCTAGCCTAGCTGCTGAGGCCCTGAGTCTAGGCAAAAGCCTGGCAGTCTAAGGCCTGAGCAAAGTTCCCCTCAGGCTATGACTGTTAATTGGTTCTGTCAGGGGGCCAGGATGGCAGACTGTGTACATGCTCCCTGGAAGTGCTGGGAGAGTCTGCTAGGCTAACAACCTGCTAGCTGGGTTGGCACACAGATGGCCCACTGAGCAGCCCATGGCCTGGGGTCAGTCCAAGACCTGTCCGGCTTAGACCCCCCGCTATGTTAGCCTTGGGCTATGACTCTTAGGTGACTTTGCCTGCTAGAATTCTCTGGAGTCCTGTAGTCAAAATGGTGGCCAGCGCCGGGCTGGGCAAACAACCTCCTGGCCGGGTTTGCACACCGATGGCCCCCGAACAGCCCAGGGCCTGGGTGCATGCAAACACCAGTCGGTCTTAGACCCCTGAGATGTTGTCCTTGGGTTATATTTGCGAACCTCACTCTGTCTGATTTCTCTGGCGCCCAAGATCCAAGATGCAGGAGAGACTCTCATAACTGACTGGCGGGCGGCAGAATTCTGATGTAGCTTCTGTGGGGTGAAAGGAGCTGTAAATCCGCCACTGCTTGCAGCCCGGCTGGCCAGCAAAGGTCAGTGGTAGTGGGCGCAAGGCCTGCCTGGACCCTGTCACCTTGGTTCCATTGCTGATAGCCCTTCTGCTGGACCAGTTGCTGCTGCTGCTGCTGCCTCTGCTGCTGCCTATAATTTGTACAAGCAATTTTTTATGTCAGGAAGTTAGTAACATTAATGTACACATTATTATATGATAATTTTGGTGAATATATTGTAGAATTCATTTTTGGTTTGGTTTTGGTTTGTCTTGGGTTTTTGGTCATTTTAAATACATTTTCGTTCAAATAAAATTATATCAAAAAATAAAATAAAATTATATCACTTTCTCTTCTCTCTTCCCTACAAACCCACCAATGCTTCTCATGGTATCCCAACTCTCAAACTGATCGCCAAATTTTCGTGTGTGTGTGTGTGTGTGTCTAAAAATATAAATATGGCCTACTGAGTTTGCTTCTTCCGTGTGTGTGTGTGTGTGTGTATACAAAACTAATAATAATGTCAAGTCTACTTCCCACTCCTGATGCTCCATCAGTAAGTATCTTCCTCATTTTCAGAGAGGAAAGGGGCACTGTGAGTCACTATCTCTTCCATGAAGAAAGCAAGGCTTCTGTACCATGACCACTATGCTCCCTGCATTCCACCTTCTACCTCTCACTCCCAGCAGCTAGGAAATATCTTCGGCTCCCTCTTTAGTGATGTTCCCTAGGTCTTAAAGGGGGTGGCATAGATGTTCCATTTAGGACTGAAAATTAAGCGTGCATTCATTCTCTTTATGCTGACCGCATTTGAGTCTCTGGCAAGTGCTTCACAGTATAAAAATGGCTCACTGAGCAAAGCAGTCCTAATCTATGTGAATCACTGAAATATTTAGAATACGTTTTGATAGACACAGCATGCTCATTAATCAAAACAACAGTTTTATCTTTCCTATTATTTTTTTTCATTTGGGCAACATGGTCTTGAGGATCTCAAACTCGTTCATGATCCTCCTACATTTTTTGCAGCAATTTCTAATGTTCAGTTGGTGTCAAATAGATCAAGTTTATTTATATTATTATGGAAATAAAAATATTCTAGACCTTAAAAATTTATTTGCTATATCACTTTATTAACAGGACTACACAAATCCTTTTGATTTTAGATTCATCAAGTGTTTCGGTTTGGATTTATGCTTCTTTTTTTTTAAATGAAGACTGCAATTATTTTATCAGTAAAAATAATTAATTAAATAATTTATTAAGCAAGTAAGTAAGTCTGAGAAATGAAAAGTTTCTAACACGGAGCTTTTTCTTTTCTACATCTGTTGCTCATTCTTTTCTGGATGGCACCATGAGTTGGCTGTGGAAATTAAGAGGGGGGAACAAGCAAGGGTCTTCAATGCCTAAAGGTACATTCTTTTTTGGTATACACTGTCTTATAACTCCTATTATATCTACCCACACTCCTTCTTTACATTTCTTTATATCAAAAAAGAAACAAAAATTTCAACAAACCAAAACCTACAGCCTAAAAGTTAACACACACACACACACACACATGGTCTTGAGGATCTCAAACTCGTTCATGATCCTCCTACATTTTTTGCAGCAATTTCTAATGTTCAGTTGGTGTCAAATAGATCAAGTTTATTTATATTATTATGGAAATAAAAATATTCTAGACCTTAAAAATTTATTTGCTATATCACTTTATTAACAGGACTACACAAATCCTACTCAAAAAAAAAAAAAAACAAATGGAATTCATACATATTGTTTTGGCCAGCTCTTCTCAGACAAAGGCCTAACTTATTTAGTATGACATGTCATATATCAAGTTACACTCTATTGGACAAAACTAATTTCTCTTTACCTAGAAGCTACTAATTACAAATGGGTTCTTTGAATTCATTCATGCATATGAATATATAGATACATTATTTAAACATAGATGTGCAGTGTATGTTCTAAAAGAAAGCATACTAGCTGCATCGTGCCTTCAAAATGATACTTTCCCATTCTATTTAAATCTCAGCTAGGTATTTGAAGCAACTGTATAATTTTATTTTTTTAAACTTTATTAGGTGTTTTCTTCATTTACATTTCATATGTTATCCCCTTTCCTCATTTCCTCTCAGAAAACCCCCTATCCTATCCCCATCCCCCTGTTCACTAACCCAACCACATATGCTTCCCTGTACTGGCATTCCCCTACACTGGGGCAACTGGCCTTCACAGGCCTCTCCTCTCATTGATGTCCTACAAGGCCATCCTCTGCTACATATATGACTGGAGACAAAGGTTCCTCCATGTGTACTCTTTAGTTGTTGGTTTAGTCCATGGTAGCTCTGGGAGTACTTGTTAGTTCATATTGTTGTTCCTCCTATGGGGCTGCAAACCCCTTCAGATCTTTGGGTCCTTTCTCTTGCTCCTCCATTGTGGATCCTATGCTCAGTTCAATGGATGGCTGAGAGTGTCCCCCTCTTCATTTGTCAAGTATTGGCAGACCCTCTTAGGAGACAGTTATATTAGCTTCCTGTCAGCAAGCACTTGTTGGCCTCCACAATAGTGTCTGGGTTTGGTAACTGTATATGGGATAGATCCCCAGGTGGGGCTGGCATTGGATAGCCTTTCCTTCAGTCTCTGCTCCACACATTGTCTCTGTATCTCCTCTCATTGATATTTTGTTCCCCCTTCTAAGAAGGACTGAAGTATCCACACTTTGGTCCCCCTTCTTGAGCTTCAAGTGGTCTGTGAAGTATATCTTTGGTACTCCTAGCTACTAGGCTAATAGCCACTTACCAGTGAGTGCATACCACCTGTGTTCTTTTGTGATTGGGTTACCTCACTCAGGATGATATTTTCTAGTTCCATCCATTTGCCTAAGAATTTCATGAATTCATTGTTTTTAATAGCTGAGAAGCACAACTTGTACTTAGCATGTAAAAGAATAAATTCCATTCTTCTTTCCTTGTACAAGGCTCAAGTCCAAGTGTATCAAAAACCTCTACATAAAACCAGATACACTGGAAGTAATAGAAAAGAAAGTGGTGAAGAGCCTCGAGCACATGGGCACAGGAGGAAAGTTCCTGAACCACTAATAGCTTATGCTTTAAGATCAAGAATTGACAAATGAAACCTCTTAAAATTGCAAAGTTTCTGTAAGACAAAGGACACTGTTGATAGGACAAAACAGCAGCCAACAGATCGTGAAAAGATCTTTATCAATCCTACATCTGATAGAGTGCTAATATTCAATATATACAAAGAACTCAAGAAGTTAGACTCCAGAGAACCATAACCCTATATAAAAATGGAGTTCAGAGCTAAACAAAGAATCTCAACTGAGGAATACTGAATGGGTGAGAAACACCTGAAGAAATGTTCAACATCCTTAGTCATCAGGGAAGTGCAAATCAAAACAACCCTGAGATTTCACCTCACACCTGTCAGAATGGCTAAGATAAAAAAATCTCAGGAGACAGCAGGTGCTGGTGAGGCTGTGGGGAAAGAGGAACACTCCTCTACTACTAGTGGGATTGCAAGCTGATAAAACCACTCTGGAAATCAGTTTGGCAGTTCCTCAGAAAATTAGACAGATATACCACTCCTGGGCATATACCCAGAAGATTCTCCAACATGTAATAAGGACACATGCTCCACTATGCTCATAGCTGCCTCATTTATAATAGCCAGAAGCTAGAAAGAACCCAGATGTCCCTCAACAGAGGAATGGATACAGATGTATATTCACACAATTGAGTACTACTCGCTTCATGTTTCTTGAAGAAGCCTTGTTTTTTATTTGGTACACACAGAGAGAATTCTATTTTCTTGATAGTTTAAGTGATGCCATTATGAAGTGTACAATTTTATATTGAAAATGATATTTTCAGTGTAATTTGTCTGCTAATTACTTAGCATGCTGGCTTTGTTTTGCTTGATGCTTGTCTTATAAATTCTCTTTTATTTTTGCACTGCTTGTGGCTTCAGATTTGAAGACTGTATTTGTTAGCATGCAGAGTTGTGGTCTCCCATTTTGTAAAGTCTGACATTCTACTTTCAGTCACACAGCTTAATTCATATACATCTGAATCATCTGTTTGTTCCTCAGCATTTTCTCAGAACTGTTTATTCCTTGTGAGTTTCTTCCTTTGCTCCCTTGATATTCGTCAATGCTTTAAAGAGTATTTTATTGTTCCTTTTCTCCTAACTAAATTGAGCAATTTTGTATTATTTTGTATTAGCTAGAATGACTATATAGCATTCAGCTTTAATTTATTGAAGATCTTATCAAATAATTTTTTACAATTTGATAAAAAATTCAGATAGCTTTCAACAGAAAACCTTCATGTAGCTCCTATTTCTGTTCTCAAAGACATGCATTTTGAAAATTTTATTTATTCATTCTCTTGAGGTAAGGCCCCAATACACAGATTATTTTCCCTCTTATCAAATGAACAATCTTTATAAAGTAAAGCAATACATATAGCACAGAAAAAAACTTACAAATATCTTTTGTAATTCTCCATATGTTTACCCTTTTAGTTGCTTTGCAGTCCTTCATGCAG
The DNA here is from genome assembly GCF_947179515.1 of Apodemus sylvaticus. NCBI lineage: Eukaryota > Metazoa > Chordata > Mammalia > Rodentia > Muridae > Apodemus > Apodemus sylvaticus. The sequence continues at coordinate 106,590,438 of NC_067495.1, forward strand.
CCCTGGGTTTCCATCAGATTTAATCCTTATTAAGTACTGCTTTTAGTATTGCCTATATGGTCTGGTAAAGATGAGTTACCCAAGCTTTTGTCTACATAAATGTATTTATTTTGGTGTACTATGTGAACGACAATTGTGCTGAATATGGAATTTTTCTTGTCCAGTAGTGTTTTCACCCAGAGAATTTGAAAAAATGTGGGTGCTTTGTTTTTTGCTTGGTCATTTTTATCAAGAAATAAGCTAGAACCCTGGTCTAGCTATCAAAATAGAGGAGACACATTGTAATTACTTCTTGCTAACAACTCAGTATAATTTTAACATAGATTTTCTCTGTTTGGTTTGAAACAGATGAAACAGGGATTGCCTAATTATGTGCTTTGTTTTTTGAACATATCTTTCCTGTGAGTTACTGTGGCTTAGTACCAGTCACTATTTAATTTTTCAACAATTAATTATTTTTAAAAGATTCTCAGGTATATTGCCCTGAGATTCCTCTCTCTCTCTTGTCCTGGATTCTCGAATTATGGGTATATGATGTGACGCTATTCTAGCAGATCTCATTTACTTTTGTTTTTGTTTTCCCTTTGTTGCATTACCTTGGCAATTTCCTCCATTGTATTACATCTGTTGAAGGCCTATATGATCAGATTCCACACTAATCTTACAGTCTTTAGTGCACCGTTTCTACATTTATGTTGTGTTGTTCTTCTATACATTTATCTAAGGAAATATACCTTCTTGTATAGCATGCTACTTGTTCTTTGTTGTGTAGTTTTTGACACAAACTTATCTCAGAAATATTTTGTGTTCATTTCACTCTATGTCTATAATTTAGCTTGCTAATAATTTATTATTTATTTTTTTATTTTTATTTTCTTTGTCTTTTGATGCAGGGCTTCTCTTTGTAGTACTGGCTATCCAGGAACTCACTCTGTAGACCAGGCTGGCCTTGACCTCACAGATAATCTGCCTGCCTCTTCCTCCGGAGTGCTGGAATTAAAAAGCCAAGCAGCACTGCTGCCTTGCTTGTTTGCCATTCTTAACAGCTTATCTTGTTCAAGCACCAATTGTTCCTATGCCTTTTTAGTTTGATTTCATTTCTTCTAGGTTACTGTGCATTGTAACGTCCAAAATTATAAATTACTAAACTAAGTAATAAGCAGATAGGAGGGGCAGGTCTATTCATTTTTGTTGGAGTGCTTGGTACTTAGGTTTTGCTTCAGATTCAGTTTGTAAAAATCATGTCTATATTCTGAGAACTGTTGGAAATCTGAGTACTGGTGTGACCCTGCCAGGTCCCTGCCCCCCAAACACATTTTAGCTTTCCGAAACGATTTTTTGAGCCTGTGTAACACTTTCTTTGCCACATTCATTTTTATGGGGATCTTGAGTTGTCTGTTCTGCTCTCAGCCTTCACTTCAGTACATTCACTGATATCCAGTATGCATCAAAGTGATTTCTGCCTCCTTGTTTTGATGCCTGCTGTTAACCCAGTTCACCTGTGCAATCAGTGAAGACCCATTATAAAGACTCGGTGGGTGAATTGGTAATGATTGCAAGTTAGTTCTGTAATATTTGCATCTCTTTACAAGAGATTATATACAGATTATGTCTCTTAGAGTGTAAGTTTTTTCTCATTTGGGAGAGGCTTTCATTGCTGTCCTAAACTCTGGATAGTGCTTGCAATTATTAATTCCCAGGAGATTTGGTTTCATTTTATTGTTATGATGGTAACAATGCCATTTTTTATCTTATGCATTTTATTTATGCATTTTTCTTAAATGTATGAAAACCATGTCAATTATAAAAATACATGGGGTGGGGCTGGAGAGATGGCTCAGCGGTTAAGAGCACTGATTATTCTTCAGAAGGTCCTGAGTTCAAATCCCAGCAACCACATGGTGGCTCACAACCATCTATAACAAGATCTGATGCCCTCTTCTGGTGTGTCTAAAGACAGCTACACTGTACTTACATATAATAAATAAATCTTAAAAAAAAATAATACATGGGGCAAACTAATGCCAAAGAATACACTAAGGTAGACCTAATATTGAGCTCAGCTCTGCTCATTTTAATTTATTTCATAAATTCCACATGTGTTATATTGTGTTGTTTGTTTGTTTGTTTGAGAAGGGTTCTCATTACATATTTCTGGTGTGCCTGATATTTCTTATGTAGACCATGCTGTCCTTGAATTTGAGGATGGTCATATTGCTTCTGTGTGCCAAGTACTGAGTCTGTAGGCTTGAGCCATCATGCCAAAATCTTAGATACAGACTCAAGAATGGAATGTATTAAGTAATTATTAATAATATTATCATATATTTAAATGCAATAAAAATCTCATAATCTTCTAACTTTCTGATTTTTTGACAAAGCTTGCCACTAAAATTACTGTCAAACTAAATTTGTCTCCTCCTAATTATTCTCAAGTATAAAATCACAAAATCGCAACTTTATCCTCTAATTGGAGCCCCTTCTTTTTTTTTGTTATTCGATGTATTCTTAATTTACACTTCAAATGATTACCCTTTTTCTGGGTCCCCACTCCCCGCAAGTCCCATAAGCCCTCTTCCCTCCCCCTGTGCCTCCATTTACTCCTTCCCAATTCCCTGTTCTGGTATTCCCCTATACTGTTGCACTGAGTCTTTCCAGAGCCAGGGGCCACTCCTCCGTTCTTTTTGGACATCATTTAATATGTGGATTATTTCTTGGGTATTCCAAGGTTCTAGGTTAATATCCACTTATCAGTGAGTGCATACCATGATTGATCTTTTGAGACTGGGTTACCTCACTTAGTATGATGTTCTCCAGCCCCATCCATTTGTCTACGAATTTCATGAATTCATTGTTTCTAATGGCTGAATAGTACTCCATTGTGTAAATATACGACATTTTTGTATCCATTCCTCCATTGAGGGATACCTGGGTTCTTTCCAGCTTCTGGCTACTACAAATAGGGCTGCTATGAACATAGTGGAGCATGTGTCCTTATTACATGCTGGGGAATCCTCTGGGTATATGCCCAGGAGTGGTATAGCAGAGCCCTCAGGAAGTGCCATGCCCAGTTTCCTGAGGAACCTCCAGACTGATTTCCAAAGTGGTTGCACCATCTTACAATCCCACCAGCAGTGGAGGAGTGTCCCTCTTTCTCCACATCCTCGCCAGCACCTGCTGTCTCCTGAGTTTTTGACCTTAGCCATTCTGATTGGTGTGAGGTGAAATCTTACGATTGTTTTGATTTGCATTTCCCTAATGATTAATGATGTTGAACATTTCTTAAGATATTTCTCAGCCCTCCGAAGTTCTTCATGTGAAAATTTTTTGTTTAGCTCATTACCCCACTTTTTAATGGGGTTATTTGGTGCTCTGGGTTCAAACTTCTTGAGTTCTTTGTATGTATTAGATATTAGCCCTCTGTCAGATTTAGGATTGGTGAAGGTCCTTTCCCAATCTGTTGGTTGACATTTTGTCCTTTTGACAGTGTCCTTTGCCTTACAGAAACTTTGTAGTTTTATGAGGTCCCATTTGTCAATTCTTGATCTTAGAGCATAAGCTATTGGTGTTCTGTTCAGGAACTTTTCCCCTGTGCCCATGTCCTCAAGGGTCTTCCCCAGTTTCTTTTCTATTAGTTTCTGTGTGTCAGGTTTTATGTGGAGGTCCTTGATCCATTTTGAGTTGAGCTTAGTACAAGGAGATAAGAATGGATTGATTCGCATTCTTCTGCATGCTGACCTCCAATTGAACCAGCTCCATTTGTTAAAAAGACTATCTTTTTTCCCCTGGATGCTTTCACCTCCTTTGTCAAAGATCAAGTGACCCTAGGTATGTGGGTTCATTTCTGGGTCTTCAATCCTATTCCATTGATCTGCTTTGCTGACCCTGTACCAATACCATGCAGTTTTTATCACTATTGCTCTGTAGTAGAGTTTAAAATCTGGGATACTGAATCCCCCTGAAGTTCTTTTACTGTTGAGAATAGTTTTAGCTATTCTGGGTTTTTTGTTATTCCAGATGAATTTGAGCATTGCTTTTTCCAGCTCTATGAAGAACTGGGTTGGAATTTTGGTGGGGATTGCACTGAATCTGTAGATTGCCTTTGGCAAGATGGCCATTTAACTAAATTAATCCTGCCAATCCATTAGCATGAAAGACCTTTCCATTTTCTGAGTTCTTCTTCGATTTCCTTCTTCAGAGATCTGAAGTTCTTGTCATATAAGCCTTTCACTTGTTTGGATAGAGTCACACCAAGATACTTTATGCTCTTTGTGGCTATTGTGAAGGGTGTCATTTCCCTAATTTCTTTCTCAGTCTGCTTATCCTTTGAATATATAAAGGCTACTGATTTTCTTGAGTTGATTTTCTAGCCAGCCACTTTGCTGAAGTTGTTTATCAGCTGTAGGAGTTCTCTAGTAGACTTTTTTTGGTCACTTAAGTACACTATCATATCATTTGCAAATAGTGATAGTTTGACTTCTTCCTTTCCAGTTTGTATCCCTTTGACCTCCTTATGTTGTCTAATTGCTCTAGCTAGGACTTCAAGAACTATATTGAAAAGATATGGAGAAAGGGGGCAGCCCTGTCTAGTCCCTGATTTTAGTGGGATTGCTTCTAGTTTCTCTCCATTTAGTTTGATGTTGGCTACCGATTTGCTGTATATTGCTTTTACTATGTTTAGATATGGGCCTTGGATTCCTGTCCTTTCCAAGACTTTTAGCATGAAAGGATGCTGAATTTTGTCAAATGCTTTTTCAGCATCTAATGAAATGATCATGTGGTTTTTTTCTTTGAGTTTGTTTATGTAGTGGCTTACATTGATGGATTTCCTTATATTGAACCATCCCTGCGTCCCTGGGATGAAGCCTACTTGATCATGGTGGATGATGTTTTGATGTGTTCTTGGATTCGGTGGGCAAGAATTTTATTGAGTATTTTTGCATCGATATTCATAAGGGAAACTGGCCTGAAATTCTCTTTTTTAGTTGGATCTTTGTGTGTTTTTGGTATCAGCGTAATTGTGGCTTCATAGAAGGAGTTGGGTAGTGTTCCTTCTGTTTCTATCTGGTGGAATAGTTTGAAGAGTATTGGTGTTAAGTCTTCTTTGAAAGTCTGATAGAATTCTGCACTGAAACCATCTGGTCCTGTGCTTTATTTTTTATTGGAAGGCTATCTATGACCCCTTCTATTTCTTTAGGGTTTATGGGTCTGTTTAGATGATCTCTTTGATCCTGGTTTAATTTTGGTATTTGGTATCTATCTAAGAAATTGTCCATTTCCTCCAGATTCTCCAGTTGTGTTGAGTACAAGCTTTTGTAGTAGGATCTTTTGATTTTTTTAATTTCCTCAATTTCTGTTGTAATATCTCCCTTTTTTATTCTGTTGTAATATCCCTCCATTTCTAATTTTATTAATTTGGATACTTTCTCTGTGCCCTTTGGTTAGCCTGGCTAAGGGTTTATCTACCTTGTTGATTTTTTCAAAGAACCAGCTCCTGGTTTTGTTGATTCTTTGTATGGTTCTCTTGGTTTCTACTTGATTGATTTCAGCTCTGAGTTTGATGATTTCCTGTCTTCTCCTCCTGGGTGAATTAGCTTCTTTTTGTTCCAGGGCTTCCAGTTGTTCCATTAATCTTCTAGTGTATTCTCTCTTGAATTTCTTTTTGGAGGGACTCAAAGCTATGAATTTTCCCTTTTAGCACTTCTTTCATTGTATCCCATAGATTTGTGTATGTTGTGCCTTCATTTTGGTTAAATTCTAAAAAATCTTGGATTTCTTTATTTCTTCCTTGACTACGGTATCATTGAGTAGAGTATTGTTCAGTTTCCATGTGTATGTGGGCTTTCTGTTGTTTTTATTGTTATTAAATACCACCTTTACTCCATAGTTATCTGATAGGAGGCATGGGATTATTTCAATCTTCTTATATTTGCTGAGGTCTGTCTTCTGATCAACTATATGATCGATTTTGGAGAAGGTACCATGACGTGCTGAGAAAAAGGTATATTCTTTTGCTTTGGGATGAAAAGTTATATATATATATATATATATATATATATATATATATATATATATATATATATACATGTTAAATCCAATTGGTCCAAAGCTTCAATTAGGTTCACTGTCTCCCTGTTTAGTTTCTGTTTTCCTGATCAGTCCATTGATGAGAGTGGAGTATTGAAGTCACCCACAATTATTGTGTTAGGTGCAATGTGTGCTTTGAGCTTTGGTAAAGTTTCTTTTATGAATGAGGGTGCCCTTGTATTTGGAGCATAGATGTTCAGGATTGAGAGTTCTTCTTGTTGGATTTTTCCTTTGACCAGCAAGAAGTAACCTTCCATGTCTCTCTTGATGACATTAGGTTGAAAGTCAATTTTATCTGATATTAGAATGGCAACTCCTGCTTATTTCCCGAGACCATTTGCTTGTAGAATTGTCTTCCAGCCTTTTACTCTAAGGTAGTTTTTGTTTTTGACACTGATGTGTGTTTCCTGTATGCAGCAAAATGTAGGGTCCTGTTTATGTAACCAGCCTGTTTGTCTATGTCTCTTTATTTGGGAATTGTGTCCATTCATGTTAAGAGATATTAAGGAGTAGTGGTTATTGCTTCCTATCTTTTTTGATGTTAATTTTATACTTGTGTGGTTATCTTCTTTTGGGTTTGATTAAAGAAGCTTAATATCCTGCTTTTTCCAGGGTATACTTTCCCTCGTTGTAATTCTGTTTTCCCCCTATTATCCTTTGTAGGACTGGGTTTCTGGAAAGATATTGTGTAAATTTGGTTTTTTCATAGAATATCTTGGTTTCTCCATCTATAGTGATTTAAAGTTTAGCTGGTTATAGTAGTCTGGGCTGACATTTGTGTTCTCTTAGAGTCTGCATGAGCTCTGCCCAGGATCTTTTAGCTTTCATGGTCTCTGGTGAGAAGTCTGGTGTAATTCTGATAGGTCTTCCTTTATATGTTACTTGCCCTTTTTATCTTACTGCCCTAAGTATTCTCTCTTTGTTTAGTACATTTGGGGTTTTGATCATTATGTGACAGGAGGTAGTTCTGTTCTGGTCCAGTCTGTTTGGAGTTCTGTAGGCTTCTTGTATATTTATGGGCATCTTTCTCTTTAGGTTAGGGAAGTTTTCTTCCATAATTTTGTTGAAGATATTTGCTGGCCCTTCAAGTTGTAAAGTTTCACTCTCATCAATACCTATAATCCTTAGATTTGGCTTTCTCATTGTGTCCTGGATTTCCTGGATGTTTTGGGTTGCAAGCTTTTTGCATTTTGCATTTTCTTTGAGTGTTGAGTCCATGGTTTCTATGGTATCTTCAGCATCTGAGATTATTTCTTCTATCTCTTGTATTCTGTTGTTGATATTTGCATCTATGGTCCCTGATTTCTTCCCAAGGTTTTCTATCTCCAAAGATGTCTCCCTTTGTGCTTTCTTAGTTGTTTCTACTTCTGTTTTCAGATCCTGGAAGTTTTTGCTCAGTTCTGTTATTTGCTTGTTTGTGTTTTCCTCTAATTCTTTGAGAGATTTTTGTGTTTCCTCTTTCATGACTTCTGCCTGTTGATCAAAGTTCTCTTGTATTTTTTAAGTGATTTTTGCATTTCCTTCTCATTGGCTACAAATTTCTGACCCATATTGTCCTGAATTTCTTTAAGTGATTTTTGTGTTTCCCTTGTAACGGCTTCTAGCTTTTGATAATTTTTCTCCTGAATTTCTTTAAGAGATTTATTTATGTCCTTCCTGTGTTCCTCTAACAGCATCCTTACCAGTGCTTTTAAATCCAGTTCTTGTTTTTCTGATGTATTGGGGTATCCAGGACTTGCTATTGTTAGAGAATTGGGTTCAGATGCTGCCATAATGCCTTGGTTTCTGTTAGTAATGTTCCTATACTTGCCTTTAGCCATCTGGTTTGGAGTTCTGTAGGCTTCTTGTATATTAATGGACATCTTTCTCTTTAGGTTAGGGAAGTTTTCTTCTATAATTTCTCACTGGTGTTAGATGGTCTTATTGTCACTGGCTGGTGCTTCAACCCATTGTGGATCTTTAGGGCTATTTCTGCTACACTGGATGACTGGGTTTCCTCTGGCACAGATTGCTGATATGCTGCTTTCCTCTTTTGTGCCTTTGGAGCCCTGTTCAGTCTTGCCTCAAGCAATGTTATACTTGGGTTGTCAAGGGGAACCAGGTGTTCTCAGACTGCTCTGTTATCGAGCAAAGATGGTGTGTGTGGGGTCACTCCCTCTGTTGATTCTCACGTAGGACACAGGCCCCACGACCGACCTGCTTGCAGATAAACCGCCTATGTTCTCAGGTCCTGAGAGCAGGCAGACCCCTGGAGATTTGTACCCCACAGAGATCTTTTTTTTTTCTTTTTTTTATTGTTATTTTTTTTATTCGATATAATTTATTTACATTTCAAATGATTTCCCCTTTTCTAGCCCCCCCCCCACTCCCCGAAAGTCCCGTAAGCCCCCTTCTCTTCCCCTGTCCTCTCTCCCACCCCTTCCCAGTTCCCCGTTCTGGTTTTGCCAAATACTGTTTCACTGAGTCTTTCCAGAACCAGGGACCACTCTTGCTTTCTTCTTGTATCTCATTTGATGTGTGGATTATGTTTTGGGTATTCCAGTTTTCTAGGTTAATAACCACTTATTAGTGAGTGCATACCATGATTCACCTTTTGAGTCTGGGTTACCTCACTTAGTATGATGTTTTCTAGCTCCATCCATTAGGATAATACAGTACCTAGTGATATTTTTCTGCCCTGGTAGGCCAAGAAGACGGCCATGGGGAGTTGCTCCCTCTGCTGTTCTCCATGCAGGATACAGGCCCCAAGACCTACCAGCTGGGAGATGAACCACCTGTGTGCTCAGGTCCTGGGCGCAGGCAGACCTCTGGCAGTTTGCACCCCCAGAGATCTAAAGCACGGGGTGATACAATACCTAGTGAAGCTCTTCTGCTCTGGCAGGCAGCGAATATGGCCGCGGAGATTCTCTCCCTCTGCTGGTCTCCAGCAGACAAACTGCCTATGTGCTCAGTTCTTGAGTGCAGGCAGATCCCTGGTGGTTTGCACCCCCAGAGATCTAAAGCTTGGGGTGATACAGTACCTAGTGATGTTCTTCTGCTCCGGCAGGCAGCCAATATGACTGCAATGATTCTCTCCTTCTGCTGCTCTCTAGGCAGGACACAGGCCCCATGCCCGGAAGTCTGGCAGATGAACCGCCTATGTGCTCCTTTTTTTTTTTTAATTTTTTTATTCGATATAATTTATTTACATTTCAAATGATTTCTCCTTTTCTAGCCCCCCCCACTCCCCGAAAGTCCCGTAAGCCCCCTTCTCTTCCCCTGTCCTCCCTCCCACCCCTTCCCAGTTCCCCATTCTGGTTTTGCCGAATACTGTTTCACTGAGTCTTTCCAGAACCAGGGACCGCTCCTCCTTTCTTCTTGTATCTCATTTGATGTGTGGATTATGTTTTGGGTATTCCAGTTTTCTAGGTTAATAACCACTTATTAGTGAGTGCATACCATGATTCACCTTTTGAGTCTGGGTTACCTCACTTAGTATGATGTTCTCTAGCTCCATCCATTTGCCTAAGAATTTCATGAATTCGTTGTTTCTAATGGCTGAATAGTACTCCATTGTGTAGATATACCACATTTTTTGCATCCACTCTTCTGTTGAGGGATACCTGGGTTCTTTCCAGCATCTGGCAATTATAAATAGGGCTGCTATGAACATAGTAGAGCATGTATCCTTATTACATGGTGGGGAATCCTCTGGGTATATGCCCAGGAGTGGTATAGCAGGATCTTCTGGAAGTGAGGTGCCCAGTTTTCAGAGGAACCGCCAGACTGATTTCCAGAGTGGTTGTACCAATTTGCAACCCCACCAGCAGTGGAGGGGTGTTCCTCTTTCTCCACACCCTCTCCAACACCTGCTGTCTCCTGAATTTTAATCTTAGCCATTCTGACTGGTGTAAGATGAAATCTTAGTGTTGTTTTGATTTGCATTTCCCTAATGACTAATGAAGTTGAGCATTTTTTAAGATGCTTCTCCGCCATCCGAAGTTCTTCAGGTGAGAATTCTTTGTTTAACTCTGTACCCCAATACTGTTTCACTGAGTCTTTCCAGAACCAGCTGGGCTTCTGGGTGGCCAGCTGAGAGAAATCAGTGTGCTCCAGTGAATCCAGCGGGCCCCAGCGGGAGCCTTCGGGTGCCTGCTTTGGGATCTGAACAGCCTGGGCAGCAGCACCCTGTCTACAAGCAGTGCAGGAGGTAAGCTGTGCACCAGAGGCCAACTGGGAAGGGGCAGCTTGCACTGGTGAGTCCAGCACTGACAAGACAAACTAACACCAGTGAGAACTAGATGGCAAAAGGCAAACGCAGGAACGTCACTAACAGAAATCAAGGCAATATGGCAACATCTGAACCCAATTCTCCTCTACCAGCATGTCCTGGATACCCCATCACACCAGTAAAACAAGATTTGGATTTAAAATCACTGGTCATGATGCTGGTACAGGAACACATGAAGGACATACTTAAAGAAATTCAGGAGAAAATGGATCAAAAGTTAGAAGCCCTTGCAAGGAAAACACAAAAATCATTGAAAGAAATCCAGGAGAATACAAAAGCCAACAAGGAGGAAATGCAAAAAACACTTAAAGAAATACAGGAGAACTTTGGTCAACAGGCTGAGGTCATAAAAGACGAAACACAAAAATCTCTTAAAGAAATACAGGAGAACTTTGGTCAACAGGCTGAGGTCATGAAAGAGGAAACACAAAAATCTCTTAAAGAATTACAGGAAAGCACAAACAAGTAAGTGAAGGAGCTAAGCAAAACCATCCAGGATCTAAAATCAGAAGTAGAAACAACTAAGAAAACTCAAAGGGAGACAACTTTGGAGATAGAAAGCCTTGGGAAGAAATCAGGGGACAGAGATGCAAATATCAACAACAGAATACAAGAAATAGAAGAAAGAATCTCAGATGCTGAAGATTCCATAGAAACCATGGACTCAACAGTTAAAGAAAATGCAAAATGCAAAAAGCTTGTAACCCAAAATATCCAGGAAATCCAGGACACAATGAGAAGACCAAACCTAAGGATTATATGCATAGATGAGAGTGAAGATTTACAACTTAAAGGGCCAGCAAATATCTTCAATAAAATTATGGAAGAAAACTTCCCTAACCTAAAGAGAGAGATGCCCATGAATATACAAGAAGCCTACAGAACTCCAAACAGACTGGACCAGAACAGAAATACTTCCCGTCACATAATAATCAAAACAACAAATGTTCTAAACAAAGAAAGAATATTAAAGGCAGTAAGAGAAAAAGGCCAAGTAACATATAAAGGAAGACCTATCAGAATCACAGCAGACTTTTCACCTGAGACTATGAAGGCTAGAAGGTCCTGGGCAGATCTCATGCAGACTCTAAGAGAACACAAATGCCAACCAAAACTACTATATCCAGCAAAACTCTCAATCACCATAGATGGAGAAACTAAGATATTTCACGACAAAACCAAGTTTACCCAATATCTATCCACAAACCCAGCCCTACAAAGGATAATAGGAGGACAACACCAATACAAGGAGGGAAACTTCACCCTGGAAAAAGCAAGATAGTAACCTTTCATCAAACCCAAAAGAAGTTAAGCAATCAAATTTTGAAAATAACGTCAAAAATGATAGGAAGTAACAATCACTATTCCTTAATATCTCTTAACATCAATGGACTTAATGCCCCAATAAAAAGACACAGACTAACTGACTGGATATGTAAACAGGACCCTACATTTTGCTGCTTACAGGAAACACACCTCAGGGTCAAAGACAAACACTACCTTAGAGTCAAAGGCTGGAAAACAATTTTACAAGCAAATGGTCTCAGGAAACAAGCTGGAGTAGCCATTTTAATATCAGATAAAATTGACTTTCAACCCAAAGTCATCAAAAGAGACTCTGAGGGACACTTCTTGCTGGTCAAAGGAAAAATACAACAAGAAGAACTATCAATCCTGAACATCTATGCTCCAAATGCAAGGGCACCCTCTTTCATAAAAGAAACTTTATTAAAACCCAAAGCACACATTGCACCTAACACAATAATTGTGGGTGACTTCAACACTGCACTTTCCTCAATGGACCGATCAGGAAAACAGAAACTAAACAAGGACACAATGAAACTAATTGAAGCTTTGGACCAATTAAATTTAACAGATATATATATAGAACATTCTATCCTAAAACAAAAGAATATACCTTTTTTTCAGCACCTCATGGTACCTTCTCCAAAATTGACCATATAATTGGTCACAAGACAGACCTCAACAAATATAAGAAGATCGAACTAATCCCATGCCTCCTATCTGATCACTACGGAGTAAAAGTGGTCTTCAATAGCAACAGAAACAATAGAAAACCCACATACACGTGGAAATTGAACAATACTCTACTCAATGATACCTTGGTCAAGGAAGAAATAAAGAAAGAAATTAAAGACTTTTTAGAACACAATGAAAATGAAAACACAACATACCCAAATCTATGGGACACAATGAAAGCAGTGCTAAGAGGAATACTCATAGCCCTGAGTGCCTCCAAAAAGAAAACGGAGAGAGCATACATTACCAGCTTAATGACACACCTGAAAGCCCTAGAACAAAAAGAAGCTATTTCACCCAGGAGGAGTAGAAGGCAGGAAATCATCAAACTCAGGGCCGAAATCAATCAAGTAGAAACAAAGAGAACCATACAAAAAATCAACAAAACCAGGAGCTGGTTCTTTGAGAAAATCAACAAGATAGATAAACCCTTAGCCAGACTGACCAAAGGGCACAGAGAAAGTATCCAAATTAACAAACTTAGAAATGAAAAGGGAGACATAACAACGGAAACTGAGGAAATCCAAAAAATCATCAGATCCTACTACAAGAGCCTGTACTCAACACAACTGGAGAATCTGGAGGAAATGGACAATTTCCTTGACAGATACCAAATACCAAAATTAAATCAGGACCAACTAGACCATCTAAACAGTCCCATAAAGCCTAAAGAAATAGAAGGAGTCATAGAAAGTCTTCCAACCAAAAAAAGCACAGGATCAGATGGTTTCAGTGCAGAATTCTACCAGACCTTCAAAGAAGAATTAACACCAATACTCTTGAAACTATGTGCTCCTTCTAATGTGACCTGAAGTCCTCTCCTTACATGGGAAAGTAACAGCATCTCAGGATTTTAATTAAGAACTCTTCAAAAATAAAGCCAATGATGTTTTACTTTTGTCTCCAAATGTAAAAGTTTTAACTATAAAAATCTAACCATTTAAAATGATTACATAGCTTTTTCATTTAATTTCATATATTTGTTTGCATATCCGAGAAAAGCAGCCACCTTCATTGATTGCTTTTCACTTAACAAAATCTTGCCATTTTCTGAAACTTCCACATGACCTTGAGCTACGAAAATTTATTTATCTGTAGTCTATTATTCAGTTTGCTAGATATCACTACTCTTTCAGAAATTCACTGTGGAATTTTTTTTCTTCCAAAAAGAGGCCCTGGTCTATCTGTCCACTTACAAACACACAATTAAAATCTTACCAATTAAACATATTGTAATCACAGATTTTGGAAAAAAGAATTCATGGAGTTCTGTGAGCAAATAACACACTTCTTAAAAATTTCATAACAAGAACTTCTACTCTACCATTACATTAGTCAGATGCATTGTTAATTTTAACAAATTAAGAATATGTCGGAAATTTCATTTACCTCCCTAATAAATTTCTTTGAGTTACAATTGTTAATGTTTCAATGACATCAAATCGATTCTTAGGATAAATATTTACAATTGCTTCACCTTTCTTTAGTTTGAATATTGAAATGGGCTGCTGTGTTAGGTTTTAATGGTTTTAAACAAACATATGAAAACAAATATAAGGAGGAATTATGTTATAGTTTCCTCTGTGTCATTTTTAGAATTAATATGTGCTAAATTGAAAACTTTAGATGTTTTTCCTTCTTATGTTGACATTATGATCTTGTGTGACTTGTGGGGTTTTTTGGTTGCTATAGAAACAGAGTGCTTACTAGATCTCTTCTGTTTGATTTTGAGTTTGGTTTGATAGAAAAAGGTCAGAAAGTAGAAATTATTTTATGTGTTAGGAAAAGACATTAGATTTGTAAACGACTGTTATACATTCTTCCTAAGGTATTGGTTTCACTCTCATGTATGCTAAATAAAATAAACTAAAGTGATTATGGTGAGTGCTGCTAAGAGAAGGTCTTTATAGAGGAGGTACTTGCATAATATCTCAAGTTCTAGAAATTAGAAGAGTTATGTTTTCCCCTAAAGAGCAACAAGTTCCTCACCTAAACTAGCTTGAATTGTAAAGGAAAACTGAATCATGTCACCTGTCTTGTTTGATAAAAGTTATTTGGATGGATTCAGTTACTACTGTATTGTTCAGACAATCAGTGGCTGGATAAATATATACATTCTGTCTGAAGATTCTCTCCCTGGTATCTCCTCACCAGGCTTCTACAGCTTCTTCCAGAAGTAATTCAAAAGCTTATTAAGGGCAAAGTGAAGAGACTCTTTTTTGTCTTTGAGATTCTGTAGGTCAGGGCTTGGGGTGAGAATTACCTTTATCTTCTGTAAAGAGATAATTTTGCAAGGCTGATTGTTCTTATCACACAGAAAGTTGGAATTAATTAGAAAAGGCATCAGCCCTAGCTGACTTTCTACTTTATAACAATAGAAGAAGAAAGTCAGTTGTAATAAAAAGTCTTAAATAAGACTTTTTGAATTCCCCACTTGATGGAAATTAGATCAATTAAATTAGGTTTGTTCCAGATACTTTATCTTGGTACCTCATTGAGTTTCCTTCCACGAAATCTTACAAAATGGTACAGAGCAGTGTAGCAATGTCCTAGAATTAAAAACGTGGAAGAATTACATTATGAGGCCATTCCTTATTGTAATTTATATCCTGCTCTCCTTTCACTCTATGACTGGACGATTAGTATCTAAACTTTAATTTTAATGCTATCAGTACTGGAAGCCATTAGTAAATGCATATGCAGTTTTCAAAGGGGTCTAAAAATTCTCAAATAATTTCCCTGACCTTACTGGTTTCCAGGGCAGTATAAGTTGCAAGTTTTTCAAGTGACCAGAAGCAGTAATTTCTGATGAAGAAATTCATAGCCTTCCTAAAATAGTTGTCTTAGGCTAAGAAACTGTCTGAGGCGTTTGCTTTGCTGAATGATAAGCTGATGGCTACAGAAAATCACTAAGACAGGCAATCAAAAGGAATTTCTGTATGAGAATTGGATCTTAGGGGAGATGAAAAGACATATTGCATTTTATGATAGTAGCCCATGCTTCTGGATTCTTATAACTGACTTAAATTACTTTGGGTTTGACAACTCTGCTACAATTCTGTGAAGATAAAGTTCTATTGGTACCATATATTTTTATTTTTAAAATTAAAATATAATTAAAATTTTCTAACCTCCCCTTTTCTCAATCCAACCTGACCCATGTACCTCTCATGATCTTTCAAATTTGTGTCTTCTATCTTTTAATTGTTTCTCTTTCTCTTTGTCGCTCTCCTCCTTTCTCCACTAAATGTAAAAATAACACCTGATTATCCAGTATACTGTTGTTTGTAAGTGTATGATTCAGGACTGACTACTTGGTATTGTATAACAAATTTGTGGGCTCCTCCTTGATGCAGACTATTTCTTACTCTTTCAGCATTTATTAGTTACCTAAAATTGTCCTTTACTGAACCAGCATAATCCATAACTATATTCTAAATATCTGTCCTTATACAACATGTAAGTATATGACTAACCTTATCAAAGAAATATGCACTTTGCAATAGAGAGACTATTGGGAAAAGAAACACAACTCATCAAAATAATCACAAGAGTATACTTGTGATTCTCAGTCCTAATAAGTATGTACATCTGTAGCACAATTCATGCAACTAAGACTCAAGAATCATAGTGGAAGAGAAAACAGAAAGATAGTAACATGAGTAACAGATGTTTGCTATAAGACTGTACCTCCTAAAATATTAGAGAAGCTACACCCATGAAATCTTGTCAACATGGCTGCCTAAACATGATCTGAACAAAGGCATCAATAAAGATGTTAACCTGGAAGGGAAAAAATTCTCATAGAACTTTAAATAAATAGACAAAGTACTATAGGCAACTATGTTAGCATATATCTTAACAACAGACCAGTGAATATCTAATTATCAATTATGACGTTTTTAGCGTTGGGAATTAAACTCAACCTTGTCATCCAAGGGAAGTATTCATTCAGTGGTGAACTCATGAGGTACATGGTAAGCATCAGGGAAAGCATATGTAGTTTTAGCAATTACAAGACATTTAATTAGGTCACATTTTCTCTGAATGGAGAATACTAATTCATCTTGATTTTGGCAGAAACAGCTAAGGCACTTGCATAGAACTATTCTCCCCTTGATCTTAGTCAAAGCCACAGAGGTGATTACAGAACTGCAGAACAATTCGAATGTTCCTTTTAAGAAAAGTAATTTTAACAGTTCTGATGAAATTTATATCAAGTCAGCCATTAAGAGTAATTTTTGTGTTTTTTTGTTGTTGTTGCTGTTACTGCTCTTTTGATAAGGGTTCTCATTGTGTTGCATGTAGCCTTGTCTGGTCTGGAGCTCCCTATCTAGGTCAGAGTAGTTTGGCACTTTCAGTGATCCTCCTCTCAGTGCCTTCCAAATGCTAGATAACAGGCATGTGCCATAACATTTAGAGTACTTTCATTTACATTACACATCTTAAAGATTTATCTGGGGACTACTAAACAAAGAATGCCTATAAAGTGCAGCACTAAAGAAATAGCACATGCTGAAACGTCTGAAGGGTTTACTTCACAGGGCCCAGACAGGATGGAATGCCATATATCTCTCACACACAATGAGAGATTATTGCAGGCATAAATTCTTGAAAACCTACTTTTAAAAGGGGTTCAACCTTTTTTTTCTAGCCCACCACCAAGCAGAGGTAGTAGAACAGAAAAGTTGTTAGGATATGGGGAAAGTGGACCTGTTCAGTAGTAGTGCTATGGGGGGAGAGTCCAATCTTCTTGGGCAGCAGTTCAGTCCCATAGCAAACACCAAATACGACCTAGCAGCTCCAGACCAGTCCTCTAGGCAGGCAGACACCATGCCTGAACCAGCAGCTATAGTCCAGTCCTCTTAGCAAACAGACACCATACAGATTTTCTTTAATCCTGTAGAAACCACCAGGCTAGCCAACTGGCCTGAGGCAAGGCCACTGTGGCAGCAAGCTGCTATAGGAACCTCAGAAGCAGTTCTTAGCGAGTTTCTCTCAACGGCACCTATACTACAAGTTGAGCTCGATAACACTGTGTAAGGTAAACCAATACATACATGTCTTTGGTGAAGAATAGTGAGGCTGGGCAAATCATACCAAAGCTCAGTGCTTACCTCCCACTACCTATGGGCTCATATTTATACTCCTTCATCAAACATTTTTTCATGTGTCTGCTATATCCAAACATTCTTTCTCCAGCTTCTACTTCAGGAACAGTCTTTCACTTGTTTTCTTTAGCAAGCCATCCTTTTACCAGTGTGCCTTAACAAAACTACATTTGAAATAACTGACATTCCAAAGAAAGTAGAAGTTTCCACTTTAGATTATGTACCTTCAATTTAGGGACTGGGAAAACTTTCAAAGCAATAGCTAGTTTTAGAACTTATTGGAATCTACTTCAATTTCTCATATTATAGTATGGAAATAGCCACAGACAATGCAAAAACAAATGGATGTGACTGTGTTTGAGTGAGACTTTGCTCATAAAAACAACTTGTAATGAAATTTGGGCCAGGCTGTAGCTAACTAACTTCTTGTATAGAAGTAATAATTTGTAGTAAGCAAGCGAGGATATATTCAGCAGGCTATCTGGTTTTGCCACTTCCTTCAGAAAGTCATCTATTTTATTTTCTCTGCCGTCACAACCTCATTTGCTTTGTGCCGAATACAAATTTTAGATAGTTTCATAGAATATTTGGTTCTAGTGGAGACATGCATGGTTGTATCACTTTTGATTTCCTGGAGTGGCATGATTAAATGAAGGCTTAAGCATACATTGGATATCTCTGCTACAAAAGCAACCTCATCTGTTATCAGTGACTTGGAGTAGCATGTTATTCCAAAATCAAGTAAGCCTCAGGGATGCCCATGAGGTTTTATAACAACTTTTGAGTGCTTCTATTTCAACTTGATTTATGCTCCACTGTCTTTCCTGAGTTATGAGACCTTGAAACAAGGATTTCAGTTCTAAAACACAAGACTTGATTACATAAGCTTTAAGTAGTTTGTGTTCCAGTTTCTCTTCTCTAAATGTGAATAATTAGGTTGAAATAAGAAAATTGTTGTAAGAATTAATATGAAGCTTGTGAAGTACATAAATCTCAATATGTATGTGGCATATTTACAATAGTATTAGCTAAAGGTATCATATACATATACTGATTTATATAATATACTACATATGTAATGATATATGTTATATATTAAATATTTATTTGATAATATGTAACAAATAATTTTCAAACAAGTATGAGTTAGTTTTTTCATGTATATAAATTCATGAGGAATTAGTTCAGAAATCTTTTCTAAGATATATTTTACTCTATTGTATTTGTGAGTGTGTATCTTTGCTTTCATGCCTATTTGTTTATGAATATATATGGTGTTTGTGCCTGCTAGCCCAAATTACAGGTAAAAATCTCTTGAGGCTTAAGTTATGGGTATTAATGAGCTGTGTGATATAGGTGTTAGAATTTGAGGTACAGTTTTCACAATTAAACAATTATGACCTTGACTTTGACCACCGAACTATTTCAGTCCCCCAGAAGTCTGCTTTATAATCCTGTTTATCTTTATTGTCTTTAACAATTAGTAATTACTCTGAAAACAAAACTTCTAGGATATTAATTAAACTAACTTGGTATTAATGTTACTCTATACTTCTGAAGCAGTAGGTCAAATTAATATGCAAATGGTGCCTAACTGGGGGCAATTGTCTAGACCAGGGCTGGTCATATAACAGGTATGTCCCTGTAATCTTGATGTCTCAAATGAGTTTTCCAGATCAAAAATGTTCCTTTAATTTTCCTGCAGTTTTCAGCTCATGAGAAAACAATATGTATAATCTCCACAGTGGGAGAATAAAAAAATCTAATTTTTTATCTTTCTACACATTGTCAGTGGATATATTTTTGCTGTTGCTATTGTACCATATCCTTTGCTGTAATAAATCTTGGTCAAGAAGATAAGCTTATATTGTGTCATAGAAACTTTGCTGTGAATCATTAAATTTGTGCTTGTGTTTAGAAACAACAAAAATGTTCAATTTATGTAATAAGTATGTATCTATCTATGTATCTAATTATCTATCATCTATCTACCCACCTATCTCTAATATTTATCTGTCTGTGTCTCTGTTTGTCCTTTTGTCCATCCATATGATCATCTATCTGTCTGTCTATCTGTCTTAGGGTTTTGTCCCTGTGAAGACACACCATGAGGCAAATTTTTAATTAATTAATTAATTTTTTACACTCCATATTTTATCCCCCCCCAATTCATCCTCTGACTGTTCCACATCCCACACCTCCTCCCTGACTCCTGTCCACGTGGATGTCCCCAACACCCACCTCACCTGACCTCTAAACTCACTGGGGCCTCCAGTCTTTTGAGGGTTAGGTACATCATCTCTGAATGAACACAGACTCAACAGTCCTCTGCTGTATGTGTGTTGGGAGCCTTATATGAGCTGCTGTATGCTGTATGGTTGGTAGTCCAGTGTTTGAGTGATCGGGGTTCAGATTAATTGAGACTGCTGGTCCTCCTACAAGGTTGCCCTTCTCAGCTTCTTTCAGCCTTTCCTAATTCAACAACAGAGGTCAGCAGATTCTGTCCATTGCTTGGGTGCAAATATTTGCATCTGACTCTTTCTGTTGCTTCTTGGTTCCAGAGTACTGTCATGCTAGGTCCCGTTTTGTGAGTGTTCCATTGCTTCAGTAATAGTGTCAGACCTTGGGAACCTCCCCTTGAGCTGGATCGCATTTTGGGCCTGTTGCTGAACCTTCTTTTCCTCAGGCTCCTCTCCATTTTCATCCCTGTAATTCTTTCAGACAGGAACAATTATGGACTAGAGTTGTGAGTGTGGGATGGCCCCTCTTCCCTCATTTGATGCCGACTTCCTGCTGGAGGTGGGATCTATGAGTCCCTCTCCCTACTGTCTGGCATTTCATCTAAGGTCCCTCCCTTTGAGTTCTGAGAGTCTCTCACCTCTCAGGTCTCTGTTGCATTCTGGAGGGTGTCTCCAAGCTCCTAAGACCTGAGGTTGACTGTTTCCATTCATTCTGCTGGCCCTCAGTGATTCACTTCTTTTCCTGCACTGAATCCCAGATCAGGTTCCCTTCTCCACACCTCACTTCCCCCACATTTCCCTCCCAGATCCTTCCATCACTACTTGTGATTGCTTTCTTCTCCCTCCCTCCCAAGTGGGACTAAAGTGACTTTACTTGGCACTTTGGCTTGTTGACCTTTTTGAGTTATGTGGACTGTATCTTGGGTATTCTGTATTTTAGGGGGCTAATAAAAATAAAACTTTTACTTGGGTCTGGCTTACAGTTTCAGAGGTTCACTTCATTATCATCATGACAAAAAGCATGGTAGCCTGCTGGAGAAGGAGCTGAGAGTTTTACACTTGAATTGAAGGCAGTCAAAGGAAACTGCCCTCTGGAGGCAGCCAGGAGGAGGCTGCCTTCCATACTGTCTGGAACTTGAGCAATATGAGGCATTTAATCCTACCTATACAATGACACACTAACTCCCACAATGCAAAATGTATCCCAACAAGACCACACACCCTGATAGTGTTACTTCCATGGGGCAAGCATATTCAAACCATTAATCTATCTATTTATATATCTATCCATCTATCTATCACTTATCTATACTTCTTTTACCTATCAGCTATCCATTTATTTATTTGTTTTATTATTCACAAATGTCTGTTCTATTCTTTTGTTTTATATTGTTTTTTTTTGCTCAGAAAATGCATAACATGTATATGTAGAAACCTATTCTTTCCAGAACAATAATCAACTGAAGATCTACAAGGATTTCAAGCAGCTATTTGTGTGTTTTGTCTACTACATACAGAAATAATATGAATAGAGCAAGAATGAGAATATACAGACTTTACTATTATGTAAGCAATTATGAGATGATGGCATAAAACCAAAAAAATAAGCAAAGGATAATTCTGTGTACTCCATGAAAATGGATTTCAAAAGTTTTGGATATAAAGAAAGTATTATGTCATGACTAGAACACCATAAAAGACATAGCTCACTCCAAAAGTATAGCAAATTCCAAAACCTCTAAATTTTTCCACAGTGAGAAGGGCAAAACAAGATAATTGAGGTTTATCCAAGAGAACATGAAAATAACAAATGGATTGACATTAGTTGTGACAGTACTTAATAAAGAAAATGTTTAATGACCACATGCATTTTAAGGAGGATTAAAGTTCGATTAAGCTAAGACCAGAAAATCAGCCATTTCTATGTTCACAGATGGAAGATGAAATGATAAGTCTTCCTGCATGAGATAGATTGCATGATCTTAGTTGATACCTGAGAAGGAATCTTGACTGACATCTTTGTCATCTTCATTGAGGCAAATGTTCTGCAAACTTTAAAGTGTGTAGTACACATAAGAAAAAGGTTATTATTAATTTTTGAAAGAAAAGTGAAAGAAAATTTTCTGTAAATAGAGTTTCTACAAACATTAGGTATGAGGAAATACAAATAAGAGAAATGTTACAAATAGTTTGTGTGTTGCTACACAGAAAGCAGTATGAATGTGAGCCCTGTTCATGACCAGGGAATCTCTATAAGTAGCACTTGTATCCTATCCTGTCTGGAGAACATTAGGTATCCATTCTAGCTTCATTTTTTTTTCTGAGGTGACAAAATATTTTTCTTCCTATTCTATTGTTGATACAACCTTGGTTTCCATTGTTCTAACATTCTCAGAATTTTTCTAAATTCTGAGAATACTGTAGCAACCAAGGAATACCATGTGTCCTCCTTATACAAAATATTTCATTGCAGGGGGAAAATGAAAATATGTGAGAAAGAAATTTGTTTGCATTTTCATATTATATTAAATATCACAATCAATTAAATTAAATAAATAAATGAAATTCTATCTTGGGAAGATAGAATTTGAGTAGAAAGTCAAGACAATAAATATATGAAGATATAGGAGAAATCACAAATGTGCAGATCAAGGTTGGAAATAAACTTGGCATTAATGAAACAGAAATAGAGCCAGTAATTGATGCCTAATAAATTCTAATAATAGTGCATGGAGCTTAAAGATGAAGCAAATTAGTGACTATATAACCAAGAGCCTTGAAGACCACACAGTGTAGGTTTTATTACTGTGTTTTATGAAGGTGTTGGGAAAAAGATATTTAAGTGACAATTACAGTTCTTATATGGAAAAGAATTATGAGGGAGTACACAAGCAAAGATAGGTAGATCAATATTGAAATCTCTCTTTTCTAATTCTGATACAAACTGTGAATTATTAGCTATGTAGTGTAGAGTGATTTTGATCTTAATTTGGAAATTGAGCTAGAAGGCTGTATTAGTTACTTTTCTGTTTCTCTGTTTCTGTGTTAAAAAAAATACAGAAAGAAACTGACAGAAGAAAGTTTAGTTTGTTATATTTTTTTAGAGAGTGGTGAGTCCTTAATGGTAGGAATGGCCTAGCATTGTGGCCAGAATACAAAGCTTAGCGATCACATTTTCACCCACACATATGAAGTAAAAATAGTGAACCGAAAGTGGAAAAAAGTTTAGAAAAATCTCAAAGTCTACCTACAGAGATATACTTCCTCTAGAATGATTTCATATTATAAGGGCTATGTAATGTCCCCAGATAGTGCCACTGTCTTACTAACAATTCTCTTTTTGTGATGAAACACTATGGCCAACACTATTAATAAAAGAAAGTTTATAAAGGGATTACAGTTTCAGAGGGTGAGTCTATAACGATCATAAAGGAGAACATGAGAGCTCACAGGCAGGCATGGCGCACAAACAATAGCTGAGAGCTCACATGCCATCATCTATCAGCACAAAAGGAGTGCTAACTGGTAATACCATGGCTTTTGAAAGCTGCAAATCATTGAATGGTGTCATACCTCCTCCAACAAGGCCATAAATTCTAATCCTTTCCAAATAGTTCTTTCAACCAGGGACCAAGCATTCAAAGATCTCATGGAAGCCATTCTTATTTGAACCACCACAGACAACAAGTGTTCAAGTCCATGACCCTATGGAGGACATCTCTCATTAATTTGAAGGATGATATGAGATATCAAAGATAATGACTTACAAGGATTATGAGGAAAGAAAGAGTCTGGGAGGATAAAATAAATGTTATCATTGGATATCGTTCTGTCCAGTATGACTTTGAATTCTGTTGGTTTAATGTTTCAAAGATGATTAGTCTGGCAGTAACAACTTGACAGGTTTTAGAGATATGATAAGTAATTACTCCTGGCTTCTCCTGTGAGAAAGCTTTCAAAGAACTGGTCTCATTGGTTTCCAATCTGTACTTGGAAATGCAACCTGAATGTAGGTTACTACCATCTGTTCTAGTTTGCTTTTCTGTTGCTACTATTAATCAGTCTGATCAAAAGCAACTTGTAGAGAAAGGAACTTGTTTTATCTTACACTTCCTGCTTATATGCCAGAAAATTCAGGGCAGGGCTTCAAGGCTGGAACGTTGAACAAAAACTATGGATGAGCATCACTGGCTATCTTGCCTGCTTGTTCATGCTTAGGCTTCTTACCAAACCCAGGATCCCCACCTACAACTCCACAGTGAACTGGGCCTTCCCACAAAAACATCTGACAAGATAACGCTCACAGGCTCACAGGATAATGTGATCAAAACAATTTTGTGCCTGAAGCTCCCTCTTCCCAGGTGACTCAAAGCTGCATCAAATTGGCACTAAAGAATAACCAGTACAAGATCCAGTCACTGGAGCATCTGAATAGAAAAGACAAGAAGAATGATAGTCTACTCTAATTTTCATTTTTTGTCTTTCTCTCTATTTCTGCAGTTTGTATGATTTCTGATGGTGCCATTTCCCTCCAATATCAGATTCCTCCTGCCTCAGAGTTTGAAATTTGTTATTTCTACCTTCAGCTCTCCAGAGCAATTAAGACCTTTGACCTTTAAGGGCTGCTTCAATGGTTTCCCTGGTTCTGATGATTGTAGCTTCTAAGACTGACCTGTGCTATCAGTAGTTGTCATGGCACATTTTAGATGCTGAATTGGGCTAATCAATCCGTTAAATCTTGACTATGCCTTTGTTGCTCTTTCTTTTTTTCTGGGATTATTTATTTATTCATTTTTATTGTGAATAACTGATACTCATTCTCAAAATAGAGGAACTTGAATCCAGCAACATGGTTAATCCCAAACAATGAAGGGGGCAGAATGCAAAATCAGAAGCAGAGAAGATTTAATAGGATGTGTCAGAGAAAAGACATGCCCAGCTCTCACAAGAATAGACAGGAAAGAGGGGCCACTTAAAAAGGTGAGGAAGAGAGGAATTGGGTTTAGTTTAGGGCAGTTGAATGCAGTTAAGTTCACTGAAGTCCAGCTGAATGCAGTTGAGTTCAGTCGCGCTTGTGCGGTCCTGTTCAATTCCTTTCTGTTAATGAAGTCAGTTCAGTCAGTGCAGTTCGGTTTGTTGTGTTCAGAGGAAGTTTTTTTCCAAGAGAGCAATTCAGTCAGAAGTCAATTTGAATCAGTCAGCTTGTAGAGGAGTTTGAGCCAGAAGAGCTGAGTTCAGTCTTCCAGCTAGAGTTCAGAAAGACCTAGAAAGAGTGAGTTTATTCAGTAATATCAGCTGCTGAAACATTCTAGGTCTAGGTTAGGCAATGAGGTTTGGAAGCTGAAAGCTTCGAGGTCTGGGATGGTAGAAGATCGGATTATATGGAGTCTAGAAGCTTCCATGGCTAGGCTTAGGGATAGTTAGCTGTGTTTTGGGCTCAGCCCATGCTATGTATTCATATAGCTTAGGTATGGCTCTCCTCTCAAACCTTCTTCTCCGGAAATGAAACTAACATTTATACTTAGTACTCTTTTCAAAAAAATTTCATTCTTTACAATTTACAATTTGAGACATGACATAAAAGTCCAAGAATAAGATGTTTTCCCCTCTCTGTGCTAACATAATTATTTCTATGAAGCTCTACCATGTAAACACTAAGATAGTAAGGCCAGTTCTTGGAAAAGCTCATATATTCAATTATATCATGGACTCTTGATGTAGATAATACTCCAGTCTTCAGCTCTAACTACTATGGCCACATATTTGAATTTCCCAAGTGAAGTTTGAGATAGGCATACTGTTGAAAAATGACAATTGGTGGAAAAGCATATATATATATATATATATATATATATACATATATATATATATATATGCTGAAGAGTTTATATTTGCTTCAGAATTAGGGTAGTAACAGTGTTTAAATTTGAAGTTATATAATTTAGTTTTCCAAAAGTCATACATCAATAATGGAAGTAATAAATTACTGTGACTACTATATTACTGTGATTGATATATTAAATTCCATTAATGTTTTGGAGTCAATTGGTTTTACAGAAACTATTTCTTTTGACCAACTTTTAATGCATTTTGTTCAATGGCAATATCACACACAACTCATGGAGTTTAAATGAGGTCCAATTATTCCTGATTGAAAATTTTAGAGTGATGAAGTTTCCTACATCATGTTAATTATTTTCTATAACACAATTATGCGTTTTGTTATAGGACTCGTAATGAATGTTTGAAAGTTATATGTGACTTGGGAGTACATTTAGCTATGTAGATTTCAAGGTCTTCTTTGGAAGTCTAAGATGCTGAAGAAGCATTTGAAAGATAGCATTCTGGGAAGCAGGCCTTGTAAGCTTGTTCTCCTAGGATATGTTTTTCCTATTCTTCTACACTAAATTTTCACAGGTTTCCATTTTCTCATCTGTTAATGGGGTTGGATTTTCAGAGACAGTTACAATTTCAAATAGTCGAACACCTTGACAAGACATTTATTTTAATTTGGGACTCACACATTTTCATAAAGTGCCTGCTGCATAAGTGAGATCTTAAGAACCTAGAAGCTTCAGTTCAGTGTAGATTTTGTTTTTTTTTTTTCCTGCAAAATTGCAGTTCTCTTTACCTGTATGGTTTTATGCATTAAACCATGACATTTAAACCTTCAGCAGTTCATGTCCCATAGTTAACCTTTATTTTGTCATTCCTTTTACAGTTTTTCTGAAAATCATGTGACAGCTTTCAATTTTCACAGTCTGAAGTGATGCTGGAGGAATCAGGTTTACAGATCAATTTAAGCGTTGGAGAGACCAAGCCTCATTTTCAGTTGAAAGAAAAGAAATCCCAAAAGGATTCATTACAGCTACTATCTGACAGTGTATTCTTAAAGCTTAGTCTCACATCAGGATAGTACTTATCCCAACAAAATGCACTCAGTCATTATAAAACTTCATAAACTTCTATGGCTGCAAGATATAAAATAGCTTTAATTGATGTGGTAAGCTGAAGGATAATAGTCAAAAGTGTGTGTGTGTGTGTGTGTGTGTGTGTGTGTGTGTGTATTTGCAGGGTTAAGTCCAATCTTAGAAAATTAGGTCTAACTATTAACTCAGGGATACTGCATTAGTATTAAATGGCAGTACATAGAAGCTTCTAATTTAAATAAACCTGAATAATGAAATTGTTTGGTTTCACAATATAATTCAGGAAGTAAATTAAATTTTTCTATGCTTTCTGCGACTTGCATTTTGTCCTAATATGAGGTTTACTCTGAAGAAAGTCCCATAGGCTTATGAGAAGATGTGGTGTTCAGTGTTTGACTGGAATATTCTATAGATAGGCTCTTCTGATTTAATATATTCTTTAACTCTAACACTTCTGTTTTTATTTTTTTCTGGAAGACTACTCCTGTGTTTTGTGCATATGTGTTTCAGATTGGAACATACATATGGTGGGATTTTCCTTCAACAAGTATATATTATCTGGCATTATTTCAGATGACTATCCATAATTTTAAAATTATTGTAATTCCTTATTATTATACAGATAGATTAATGAATGAATCTTTCTTCTTTCATCAATGAAAATTCTAATTGCAGTAGATGGTGATTAATAGAGAGACCTACAGCTATCCAAGGTACAGAGAGTAAGAGATGGAAGAATGTTCAGCATTAAATGCAAGATATATACAGCAATCCCCTTCCAAAATTCAGGGATAATGATGAAAGAGGAGTCATAATGTGGGTAAGATACAGAGGTGGTAGACTAAAAAGAAACTTTTTCTGACACAATGTGGTACCTGTATATATGAACACTCAGTGGATTGTGACACTGTGCATAAGACCTATACAATCTCAAGCAAAACCAGTTAATTTAGTTAATCAGAGTAGAGACTGGAGGTAAGCAAAAAGTCCCAAATCTTATTCAAGGAACTTTTGGGAAAGGAGTCTGTTTTCCTTAAAAATGTCTATCTCCGGAAAGTGAACCACTCTCCAGTAGAATGACACACAGTCCAGAGTATAGGAGCAGCACATGTTGGACTTGATGGGCTAACAAATTTGGATGCTGAGGGAGGTGGCTGCATCGGGAAGGAATTATGTGGCTATGAGTAATGTTAAAAACCATAAAAAATTCTCAAAGAACTAATAACAAATACCACAGTCATATGCCCTTGAACTTTTCAAAAATAAGCAGAAAAAAATTATGATTCACTTGCAATTACCTTTTTGCCTTTGAAAACAAACCTAAGCTCTAACAAGATGACTAAGTTAAAGATACACAGGAAGTTTTCTTTGACATTTTGGACAGCAGGTATCCCAGAAATTCTGGATTTCAAAGATAAGTCACACTATTTTCTTATCTCAAAAATGTGAGAGCTACTGATTCATTAGGTTTTTAAATTTCCTTTACATCCCACTCACTGCCTCATGTCTCCTCCTCCCACACTCTTTCCCTCCATACCCCTCCCTTTCTTCTCTGAGAGGCTGAGGCCCTCTTAGCATTCTGCCAGCCTGGCACATCAAAACTCTGTAGGGTTAGGCTCATCCTCTACCACTGAGGCCAGACAAAGCAGCCCAGTTAGAAGAACATATCTTATAAACAGGCAACAGCTTTTGGGACAGCCCCACTCCAGTTGTTTGGGACTCACATGAAGACCAAGCTGCACATTTGCTACATAGGTGCTAGGAGGCCTAGGTCTAGCCCCCGTTTGCTCTTTTGTTGGTGGTTCAAGTTCTGAAAGACCCAAGGTTCCAGGCAAGTTGACTCTGTTGGTTTTCCTGTAGAGTTTTTATCAACTTAAGGGCACCAAATTCTTCTCCCCACTCTTCCACGAGGGTCCCCAAGCTCCATCCACTGTTTCCATGTGGGTGTCTGCATCTGTCTGAGTCAGCTGCTGGGTAGAGCCTCTCAGAGGACAGCCATGCTTGGCTTCTGTCTGCAAACATAACCGTAGTATCATTAAAAGTGTCAGATATTGGTGAGGTCTCAGGTTGGGCTGGTTGTTGGTTGGCCATTTCCTCAGTCTCTGCTCCATCCCCAGTGCCTACATTTCTTGTAGACAGGATAATTTTGTTATAGAAGGTTTTAAGGGTGGGTTGGTGTCTCTATAGCTGCACTGGGATTCCTGCTTGGCTATAGGAGATTGCAACTTTATGTTCTAAAATATCCAATGTAGTAAGCCAAAGCCATGGCCATTCCCCTCCATTAGTTCTTTGGTGCTTCCCTTATCCAAGGCCTTTGCTCATCCTGGAGATGTTCCCCCCACCTCCCCACCCCTATCAGTTGCAGATTTTTATGGCCATTTTCATCTAGCCATTTCTCCTTTACTTCCCTATACCTGACCCTGAACCACCAGTTCCCTCCCTCCATTTGCATTTTATGACTATCTTATTCCCCTTTCTGAGATTCAAGCTTTCTCGCTTGGACTTTACTTCTTGTTTTGCTTCTTTTTTGTCTATGGAGTTTAGAATGGTACCTGTATTTTATGGCTAATATCTACTTATAAGTGAGTATATACCATTTATGTCTTTTGGGACTGGGTTTCCATAGTCAGGATGATAGTCTTGTGTTCCATCCATTTGCCTGCAAAATTCATGATGTCTTTGTTCTTAATAGCTGAAAGCATCCCATTGTGTAGATGTACTGCATTTTCTTTATCCATTCTTCAGTTGAGGGACATCTATGTTGTTTCCAGTTTCTGGCTATTATCAATAAATCTTCTATGAACATAGATGAGCAAGTGTTTTTGTGGTGTGGTAGGGCATCTTTTGGGCATATGCCCAGCTGTGGTAGAGCTGAATCTTGAGGTAGAAGTATTCCAAGTTTTCTGAGAAACTGACAAATTGGTTTCCAAACTAGTTGTACAAGTTTGAACTCCCACCAGCAAGGAGGAAGTATGCTGCTTGCTCCATATTCTTGCCTGAATGTGCTATCTCTTGAGTTTTTTATCTGATGGTTGTAACATGTTACCTCAGAATTGTTTTGATTTACATTTCCCTGATGAATAAGGACTTTGTACATTTCTTTAAGTTCTTGGACATTTAAGATTTCCTTTGTTGAGAATTCTCTGTTTATCTCTATATCCCAATTTTATTTTTTATTTATTTTTTAAATGTTACATTTTTATTAGATGTTTTCTTTATTTACATTTTAAAGGTTATCCCCTTTCCTTGTTTCCCCTCAGAGAACCCAGTATCTTATCACCCCTCCCTCTGATCACCAACCTACCCAATCCCTCTTCCCTGCCCTGGCAATTTCCCTTACACTGGGCCTACATCAAGCCTTCATAGGACCAAGGACTTCTCCTCTTACTGATGTCTGACAAGACCTCTGCTACATATGTGGCTGGAACCATGAGTCACTCCATGTATACTCTTTGGTTGGTGCATTGGTTGGTTCATATTGTTGTTCCTCCTATGGGGTTGCAAATTTTTATCCCATTTTTAAACTGGGTTATTTCAGTTGTTGGTATCTAACTTCTTGAGTTCTTTATAAATTTTCATTATTAGCCCTCTGTCAGATGGACAGTTGGTAAAGATCCGTTTCCAATCGGTAGGCTGCCATTTTGTTCTATTAACAATGTCCTTTGCCTTCCAGAAGCTTTTCAGTTTTAAGAGGACCCCCTTATCAATTGTTGATCTTAGAGCCTGAGTCACTGCTTTTCTCTTCAGGCGTTTGTCTCTAGCATCAATGTGATCATGGGTATTTCCCCACATTCTCTTCTATGTTTCATGTTGACTTCCTTGATCTACATAAACTTGAGTTTTGTGCAGGGTAGTTAATATGGATCTATTTTCATTCTTCCACATGTAGACACCCAGTTATACCAGCACCATTTGTTGAAGATGCTTTCTTGTTTCAATTGTATGATTTTGGATTGTTTATCAAAAATCAAGCATCTGTAGGTCTATGTGATTTTTCTGGGTTTTTGATCAATTTTATCCATAAATGTGATTATGTACAAATACCATCCATATTTTGTCAGTATTGCTCTGTAGTACAGCTTGAGGTTAGGGATGGTGATTCCTCCCAAAATTGTTCTCTTTTTCAGGATTGTTTGGCTATTCTGTTGTTTGTTTTTCCACAGGAATTTGAGAACTGCTCTTTCAATGTCTATTAAATTTTTGGAGTGGAATTCATGTGGAGATCAGAGTGAAAATGGGTGTGAGTGGATGCAGAAGGCGTCATCGGAACTGCCAACGTGTTTGAGTCCATCGGAAAGCTCATCCTGGCGTTAGCAGTTTCATGAGGTGTGGGGAACTCTGCTTTATGTAAGGTGGATACTGGACACAGAACTGCCATCTTTAACTGATTCCATGGAGTGCAGAACATTGTGGTAGGGAAGAGACTCACTTTCTCAACCCTTGAGTACAGAAACCAGTTATCTTTGACTGCCGCTCGTGACCACGGAATGTGCAGGTACTGGAAGCAAAGACTTGCGGAATGTCCACAGCACAGTGCGCATCCTCTTCCAGCGCGTGGCCAGCCAGCTTCCTCAAATCTATACCAGCATCAGCGAGGACTGTGGTGAGCAGGGCTGCCATCTGTCACCACAGAGGTCCTCGAGTCCGTGGTGGCTCACTTGGATGCTGGAGAGTTGATGACTCGGGGAGAGCTGGTCTCCAGGCGACTGAGTGATGGCAGCGCAGCGCGAGCAGCAACAGTTGGACTCATCCTGGATGAAGGGTCCCTGACACATCTGACCTCTGGGAAGGAGTTCACGGAGGCGGGAAGCAGAGAGAGCCAGACTGAGGTGGAAAAGGCTGAGCAGCAGCAGGAGGCAGCCACCATCTCTGCTGAGGGTGACTCCAAGGCAGCTGAGCTGATCGCCAACTTGCTGGCCACAGCAGGGGGATGGCCTGATTGAGCTGTGAAAGCTGGAGGCAGCTGAGGTCAGAGCATACCAGCTCTCCTGCCCTCAGAACATCACCTTTCCCCCAGTGCCAGTGGGCAGTTTGTGCTCCTCTTGCTTCCCCAGTGAGGCCAATGGGGCGTGACCTCCATCATTCTGAATGATGCCTTCCTCCTGCCCCGCCCCAGAAATCATCGTGAAATTCAATGAGTGGTTTAAGGTGAAGGACATAAAAGTAAAATCACTTCAGATCTCTAAAATAAAATAAAGTAAAATATTTTTTGTTGGAATTTTGATGGGGATTGCATTGAATTTCTTTATTGTTTTTGGTAAGATGGCCATTTTAACTGTTAATCCCAGCTGTTCATAACCATGGGAGATCTTTCCATCTTCCAAAATCTTCTTCAATTTATTTCTTCAGGGACTTGAAGATCAAATCTTTCACATGCTTGCTTAGAGTTACACCAAGATTTTTTTTATTATTCATGGCTATTGTAGAGAGTGTTGTTTCCCTAATTTCTTTCTTGGCATGTTTATCATTTGTATTATGGAGAGCTACTGTTTCATTCAGTTAATTTTTTTATCCAGCCGCTTTGCTAAAGGTGTTTATCAGCTATAGGAGTTCTCTTGTAGAATTTTTGAGTTGTTTGTGTATAATATTGTATCATTCACAAACAGCAATAGTTTGAATTCTTCTTTTCTAGTTTGTATGCACTTGATCTCCTTTAGTTGTTCTATTGCTTTGACTAGAACTTCAAGTACTATATTGGATAGGGAGAATGTGGGCAGCCTTATCTTGTCCCTGATTTTAGTAGAATTGCTTTAATTTTTCACTTTTTAGTTTGATGTTCCTATTGTCTTGCTGAAAATTGTTTTTATTATGTTTTGGTATGTGCCTGGAACTCCTGATCTCTCTACTACTTTTAACATGAAAGGGTATTGGATTTTGTTAAATGCTTTTTTTACCATCTAATGTGATGATCATGTGGTTTTTCTTTTAGTTTGGCTATATGGTCTATTATGTTGATGGGTTTTTGTATATTGAGCCATCCATGCATCCCTGCAAGTAGAATGAAGCCTACTTGATCATGGTCAATGATGTTTTTGATGTGTTTCTGTATTCAATTTGTGACTATTTTATTGAGTATTTTTTGCATAAATGTTCTTAAAAGAAATTGGTCTGAAATTCTCTGTTGAGCCTTTGTATGTTTTAACTGTCAGGGTGACTATGACAAATCAAATGAGTTTGGTGATGTTCAATCTATTTCTGTTTTGTGGAAGAGTTTGAGGAGTATTGATATTAGCTCTTTTTGAAAGTCTTGTAAAATTCTACACTAAAATGATCTGATTCTGGACTTTTTTGATTTGGAGCATTTTAATGGCCACTTCTATTTCTTTAGGGGTTTTAGGGCTGCTTACATAGTTTACCTGATTTTGATTTAACTTAGGTAAATAGTATTTGTGTAGAAAACCATCCATTTTGTCAAGAGTTTCCAATTTTGTGGAACACGGGTTGTATTTCTTTAATGGGTTTATTAATTTCATCTTTAAATGCCACTATCATCTTTATAAGATTAAATTTAATGTCATTTTCTTGTGCTTTGGTTGTGTTTGGGTATCTAGAGCTTGATGTCTTGGGGTAGCTGTGCTTTGAAGGTGTCACATTACCCTTGCTTTTGTTGATTGTGTTCTTCAGATGGCTTTTAGCCATCTGGATGGATTTAGTCCCTGAATATTCCTGTTGTAGTAGGTATTGGGAGGGGGTTAACTTTGATGGTCCTGGTGTGGCAGACCTATGGTGGGTATTCTTTTGCTGTATGGTTCCAAATATGAAGTCTATATGGTGTAGACTCTGCTGGTCTGATGCAGGTGGGAAGAGAGGTGGCAGGAGAGTGGAGGTCCACTTGGGAGAGCCATCTGCTGAGGGAAGCTTGGGATATTCCAGATAAACTCAGTGAGCAAGGGAATTGAGTGCAATAGAAGCTGACCTGCATGGTTCAGACTCTGCAGGTCTGATGAAGGTGAGCAGAAAAGGTGGGGAGAATGGAGGTATGCCAGGGGTATCATGCTACTCAGCACAGCTTTAGGTTTTACAGAAATGAAAAATCAAAGTGCATTCTGTTTGTCTTTTTGCTGCAGGAATCTCTTGGGTTAAAATATTTTGGCTCTTTGTAATAATGGTTGTTTACCTTGCAGTAGTCAGATTTGCTTCAATGTTTCTTTCATTGATTTTGAATCTCAGTTCACCTTCTATTTGAATTGAGAAATAAATTACAGTACTTATTCTGCACCAAAATGGACAGCGATAGCAATCTGATTTATTTACACAAGTCTGTTTCTATTGACAAAACAAATAGAACCAGAGGGCTGGAAGAAAACTTGGATGTTATCAAATTCACTCTAACCACACTTTATAACTATTCAAAACATGGATGAATTTATAGCCACTTTTCATTCTATGAATAATTTACAATTCTCTTTTGGTATCTGTGTCCAAAGTTTGTTAGTACTTCAGTAATTATGTACCTTGCTTAAAGATAGAAATGCAATGTTTATCTTTCATTGTGGCAGTATCATTTATGTAAACGAGAAACAGTACTAACATATACCAAACTACCATTTTTGAAGATTCTTTTTGAATTTGCAATCCTGAGCAGAATGATTATAGTCCTTAATAACCAATGGTTGGCTTCAGGCTATGACATAACAGGCTATGACATAACAGTGTCTTTAAATTTATGTCAGAATGATCAATTCTTCACCATATGTTATGTAGTTAAGAAGACTGTAATCAAAGGACTAATCAAAAAGATATAGTCAGCAATTGGATCATTAAGAAAATTGCTTAAGAAAAGAATTTAGAACATAAAAAAATGTGATCAGAATGTAAACATATGAAAGGCATACTCTTAAGGAAAAGTTAACATAAATCCAGATGTACAGAACTAGTTGCCAGTATAGAGATTAAGATTTCAAAGGTGCTGATAGTAGAGGTAGTGGTTAAGTTATTTGCTGTATCCTGGTCACATATTAAATTTACTCTGGAATACTGAAGAATACATAAGTAGCTTTTCTTGTGGTAAAAGTGAAGTACAATTCAATGTAGCCAAGTTTATGATTTCTAATCACAAATTATGGTGAACTATAAGCTCTCACATGGTTTGATACTACTCTCTGAACTTATCCAAGTCTATGCTCTATGTCTATGATATCATAAACAGTGAAGGTTTATCTAATTATTTGCACATTCACATTATGCAATACATGCATCTGAATTGGATACTAGGAGATATGATCAGCAAATCAAACACAATTTGCTATATCAAAACCATAGAAATTGAAAGTGTTTCTATCTCCAAGTAGAAAGATGATGCTGATTCTATTTCTAAATTGATACTAAAATGTAGAGCAGAATGTTGTCAGTTTGTCAGTAGATTAAAAACTTTGAACTCAAAGGTCAACAATGCCCCTCACAGTGAGTTGTGCTTTGATGCTTTTGTTTATTTCATGCTTATGCATGCATATGCCTGTGTGAATCTATGTGCACCATGTACCTGCAGGGCCCATAGAAGCCAGAAGTGGTATATTCTTTGGAACAGGATTTTCATACAGTTGTGAGCTACCTAACATGGATTCTGAGAACCAAGTTAGGATCTTGAGAAAGAGCAGAGTGGACTCTTAAAACATTGAGACACCTCTTTATCATTTCTCTGTTTAGAAAGGAATTTTGTGGGTTCTTTTCTTTTAAAAAAATTATTGTATTTTTTTCTTTGTTTACATTTCAAATGTTATCCCCTTTACTGGTTCCCTGTGAAACCCCCCATCTCCTCCCCTTCCCCCTGCTTTTATGTGGGTGCTCCCCAACCCACCCACCCACTTCTGTCTCCCTGACATCGAATTCTCCTACACTGGTACATCCATCTAGCTTTCACAGGACCAAGGGCTTCTCCTCCCATTGATGCCTGACTAGTCCACTCCTTCGTTGGGGTCTTAGTAGTGGTTGCAGGTCTGTTATCAACAGTGAGGCCTCACCCAGAAACTGATGGGAGAAAATGCAGAAACCCATAGCCAAACTTTAGGTGATGCTGTGGGAAATCACTAAGAGAAGGAGGGAGGATTATAGGAGCCAGTGGCCTGAAGGATACCATAAAAACACAGCTAATGGAATCAACTAACCAGGGCTCATAGGGGCTCACGGAGACTGACAGGACAATGATGGAGCCCACATTGGTCTGTGCTAGGTCCTTTGCATATAAGCTTTTTTTTTATTAGATATATTCTTTATTTACATTTCAAATGATTTCCCCTTTCCTGGTTTCCCTCCCCTGAAAGTCCCATAAGCCATCTCCCCAAGTGGGAAGGGGATTTTTTTTTTTGGCTTGGGATTTTTGTGGGACCCCCTAACAGTTGGAGTGAGCTGTTTCTGACTCCTGTGCCTATTTTTAGGACCATTTTCCTCCTACTGGGTTGCTGCAATGAGCCTTGCTATGAGGGTTTGTGTTTACATTTAGTGGAACTTGTTATGGCATGTTTGGTGGATATCCCTGGGAAGCTTGCTCTTTTCTGAAGTGAAATGGAAGAGGAGTTGATCTAGAAGAGAGAGGCAGTATGGGGACGCAGTTAGGAGAAGAGCAAGGATGGGAAGCTGGATGGGAGGTTTTGTATGAGAGAAGAGTAAATAAAAAGAAAACTAAATTAGTAGAGGCTGGTACAAGATATGTGTGTATATACATAAATGAACATAATTGTGTAAAATATTGGCCAAACATCTTTGATGTTTGTTGATATTTTTTCTTCCTACGGGGTATTCACTTATTCTTATCACTCTGAATTGGTAGAAATCATTTTATTAACTACTACTCACTGAAATAAGAAGTTTCTCTTACAAAGGGTAGCACCAATGTATGGTCATAAATACAAATATACAGAAGGCACCATGTCTATTTAGCAAAACAGGAGAAAGACCTTTTATATGTCTTTCCGTGGATTCTTGACAAGGTATAAAATACCAGGCATGCAAAGCTCCTAGTAGAGTAGGCCTCAAATTCAATCAGGAAGTGGTTGGTTACCCCTACAAAAGTCATAATCAGTGTTTCATAAGTGAATACTGGTTAGATCTGTAGTGTTTAGTATGTACCACTGGCTAAGATTAGTAATGATAAATTTATCGAATTGACATCAGGGAAGATATTCCTAGCTTGATTCCAGCTTGATTTCTCTATACGACTAAAGATTTTTGTGTTAGTTAGGTATTCTCAGATTTCCTATCAAATATTAATGTTTCTCCGTATTTTTGGCTGTTCCCGTTTTATTCTGGTCTTTTTTGAGAGACAAATGAAGGTTGTGGAGTTGGAGTGGTCAGAAGAGAGTTCACTGTACTACATAGGCTATGAAGCTCAAAGCTTACCAGGACCACAAATAATTTGCAGCTATTTTTACTTACAATTTTTGCATTTTTATTGTCTTTATAATCTCAATTTAAAAAAAAACGCATATGTGAATTGGTTGGTCCACAGTCATACAGCTAAAGTAAGGATCCAGTACTGAGGCTCTATCATGTATAGTCAATAGTCTTATAATGCAACATGACATTTACATCTAAAAAGTTCATGCTTGAGAATGATTCAAAGGAGTTACAAAAGTCTTTTCAAAACTTTCACCACATTTTAATAAAATTTGCATTTCTTACTGAGTTGCTTTCAGAGCAGTTTATGGCCCCAGACAGCTACATGGTACGCATGAACCAGAGGCTGGAAATAACTCTATTCTCTAATCTAGAGAATGTACTTAAACACATATATCATATTATTTAACTTTAGAAATATGTACAATATTACATGTGTAGTTGAAAATTAAATGGTATTTTAATGGGGGAATAAAGTGTATAATTTATAATAGTAATGTGCTTATTTTTGTCAAACAATAACGTGATTATATATTGAACTATCAAGTAAAAAGTAAGGTGAGTACAGACTTTAGGTTCTTAAAATTGTTTATAATCATGTCACTAACTTAGGAATTAGGCTGTCTAAAAAGAAAGATAAGTCATTTCACATATTCTGACATAAATTAACTCCTGGGATAGCTCTGAAAATATAATTTTTCAGGTTTCTTAGATTCTGAAAAATTTTTGAGGGAGACATAATGGATGGTGCATAATCTTTGTGTAGGATAATTGTCTAATTATATTCCCATATGGTCAATATCTTGATTTATACATTTAATTTTAAGATAAAAACACTTGCTTTTTCTTGAACCTCAAAATTTAAGTATGTCTTAAATCCTATTCTTTCAATAGTTAGATAAATATTGGTTGTTTTTTGGGTAGGAAATATTGTGGTATTTATTGAATATTACAAACTTAAATCATGTTTTTTGTGTTTATTGTGGAAATATCACTATGGAAAATATTAAAGAAAAGTTCAGTGAGTTTTGCTTCATTAGACTTGCATGAAATTCTAGGCCAATTAATTGAATATTAATGGAATAGTGAGTGGTTGTCACTATTTTATTTGGGTCTTTGGAAATAATGTACAATTGACATTTTTTATCATTTTTCAATCTTTGGACACATTTGAATATAAACATGCATAAACCTATAGTAATTATATACTTGCCATATTTCAACTGAAGAAATACATAATTATAAATAAACCATGCGGGATTTGGTAAGCCTCTTTAATTTGTGTGTGTGTGTTTCACTCACCACAAAAGGAAGTACTTTTGAATACACAAAGATAATTTGCATATTTACTCAGAGTACTAAATTTACTGGTACAAGAGGCAATGAGGCATAAACAGGAAATAATTAAATAATGAATGGAGCTTGGAGAGTTTAGAGATCAATTTTGAGTCATTAACACATGAAAGGTCACTGACCTACAAATCCTGAGCAGAAGAGGTTAGCTGAAAGATCATAGATTAGATTTCTCCTGAAAAAAAAAAATCTCTTTAATATTATCCCAGCTTGTGCCTTGTTATCTTAGAAAATCTTGCTCTGTCTTCTCTACTTATAAAGGCTAAAATGTTTGGGGGAAATTTTATAGTAATAGATAATTATGTTGATCATTTCACTCAACAAATCTTGATTTGTCTTTAATTAGCTGGTTGAACAAGAGTGAAGAAGAGATGTTAGTAGAGAAGAGATGAGGAGAGCAACATATGAAATTTGTCACATATTTATTTGTAAACAATACTTAGTTCTCTAACAGATTCATGAGATCTGTGTGAAGATTGTCATTCCTATTGTCTATATCATTTTGTTTAAGGAGTTTGCAACTAAGAACCATACTGCAAGATGTCTTAAAAATGATTTTGTGCTGCTTCTTACATCTTTATCTTTGCAACCATTTACATTTGGTAAAAATCAAGAATAGTGTGAAGGAATCAAAGCATTCTTACATGCTATTTTATATGTTCTTTAAAAACACTCCTTGCAGTGTCTGAGAGAAAGACCATCCAGAGACTATCCCACCCAGGGATGCATCCTATATATAGTTACAAAACCCAGACACAATTGTGGATGACCACAAGAGCTGGCTGACCAGAGCCGGATATAGCTATCACCTGGGAGGCTCTCCTAGTTCAGGACAAATACAGAGGGGGACACTCTCAGCCAGCCATTGAACTGAGCACAGGGTCCCCACTGGGGGAGCTAGAGAAAGGACCCAAGGAGCTGAAGGAGTTTCCAGCACCACAGGAGGAACAGCATTAGTTGCCCAGTATTCCCAGAGACCCCAGAGATAAAACCATCAACCAAAGAGTAAACATGGTGTTACCCATTGCTATGGATGGTCCCAGCCTGGAACTATCAGATGCAAGGGGTAACTCTGGATATGAGGAGAGGAACAGGTTCCAGAGAGTGACAGACACAACCACAGAGGCAGTTTGAATCTGAATGTATTTTTCTGTTTTGAGGCATGAGCCTTTAAGCATGAGGGGTTGACATTTACATATCAAAAGATGTATCCAGTAAAGCAGGCCCAAGGAACAATTAGCATAACCATTAGGCACAAGGAAGTGTAAAATGAACCAGGTAAAAAACGTTTTCCCCTATAACAAATTTAGAAGCTCGAACACAGACAACAACAATATTCTTAATATAAACCTTTAAAGATAATCTCTAACCTTCCTTAAGGCATAAACTATTGCCTGACTTCCTCATTCTGTACTTCCCCATTCCATGTGTAATTTGTCCTCCACCCCTTGCGTTGTTTGTGATTTTTGTCCTCCATCACTTGCCTTGTGATTTTTCCCCTTTAAATACCCCTGACTTTAGTTGCACGGGGTCCCACAGCCCTCTACCTCTGCATGGTGTATGACTGTGGACCCCAGAGCTCTGGAATAAAAAATCTTCTTGCTATTGCATCGAGACCATTTCTTGCAAGTGATATGGGTGTCACCTTCTGAGGCATGGGGCGCTGGGGCACCCTCGTTTTTTGAGTCTCACAGTGGATTCTTTTACGTCCTAATTTGCTTGGTTGTTCTTATTTCAGCTACTAGAAAGGAGGAGAGCTTATAAGTAAAGTAAATTGCCAAGTGAGATTTTTGGCTTCTAAATAGGGGTGTTTGGAAAAGTCCCAAGAGACATTTCTTGCCTCAGTCTGTAAAATTTCGTTTTACAGATCTCACTGGGGCTACTGTGACACCCATGGCTCCAGACACATTGGCAGCAGAGGACAGTCTTGTTAGACACCAAAGAGAGAAGAGACCCTTGATCCTGGAAAGACTTGATGCTGTAGTGTAGAGGAATACCAGGACAGGGAAGCGGGGAAGGGTTGATTGGGGAAAGGGAGATGGCTTATGGGATTTTCAGGGGAGAGGGGAACCAGGAAAGGGGCCAACATTTGAAACATAAATAAAGAATATACCTAATTAAAAAAACACATTCCTTGTGGCAAAGCAGCTGAGACAGGGTGCTTTGTGGGCTCCATCTGCACCCAGGATCTGGACATCTCCACAGCTGTGTGCCTGCTAGTTCTGCTCTGGGAGAACTGGTCTCCAGGGAGTGCTTTGGCTCCCAGATTTGGAGGGGAGACTGCCATTTTCTCTCCAGTGATTGTCCAGGGTGGGTACAGCCAGGAGCACAGAGAATACAGGAGTGGCAGAACAGCAAGGACAGGGTCCTTATAGGCTTCATCTGCACCCAGAAGCTGGGCTGAGCCACAGTCCTCTGTGCCAGGGGAGAACTGTTTTCCCAGCCATGCTGATACAAGCTTGCTGGCCAACAAGGGGGACAAGCTCCAGTCCAGTGACAGTGGGACCAGCTAACAAGAGACAACCAGATGGGAAAAGGCAAACGTAAGAACGTTACCAACAGAAACCAAGGCAACATGGCAACATCTGTACCCAGTTCTCCCACAACAGGAATTCCTGGGTATACCAATACACTGGAAAAGCACCATCTGGATTTACAGTCACAGCTCATGATGTTGATAGAGGACTTCAAGAAGGACATAAATAAATCCCTTAAAGAAATACAGGAAAACACAAACACACAGGTGAAGGAATTGAACAATACCATCCAGGATCTAAAAATGGAAATAGAAACAATAAAGAAATGATAAAGGGAAACAACTCTGGAAATAGAAAACCTAGGAAAGAAGTAAGGACACATATAAGAAAGCATCAACAATAAAATACAAGAGATAGAAGAAAGAATATGAGAGGCAGAAGATAACATAGAAAACATCAACACAACAGTCAAAGAAAACGCAAAATGCAAAAACTCCTAACCCAAAAGATCCAGGAAATTCAGGACACAATAAGAAGACCAAACCTAAAGATTATAGGTATAGAAGAGAGCAAAGATTTCCAGCTTAAAGGGCCAGTAAATATCTTCAACAAAATTATAGAAGAGAACTTCCCTAACCTAAAGAAAGAGATGTTCATGGATATACAAGAAACCTACAGAACTCCAAATAGATTTGACCAGAAAAGAAATTCCTCTCATCACATAATAATTAAAGCACCAAATGCACTAAACAAAGGAAGAATATTAAAAGCAGTAATGGAAATGGTCAAGTAACATATAAAGGCAGACCTATCATAATTACACCAGACTTCTTGCCAGAGACTATGAAAGCCAGAAGAGCCTGGGCAGATGTCATACAAACCCAAAGGGAACACAAATGTCAACCCAGGCTACTTCACTCAAAAACAAATTATACAATATCTTTCCAAAAATCCAGCCCTACAAAGGATAATGAATGGAAAACACCAACAAAAGGAGGGAAACCACACCATAAAAAAAGCAAGAAAACAATCATCTTTTAATAAACCAAGAAGAAGAAAGCCACATAAGCCTAACTCAACCACTAATAACAAAAATAACAGGAAGCAACAATCACTTTTCCTTAATATCTCTTAATATCAATGGACTTAATTCTCCAATAAAAAGACATAGACTAAGAGATTGGATAGGTAAGCAGGACACAACATTTTGCTGCCTACAGGAAAGTCACCTCAGGCATAAAGAAAGATACTATCTCAGAGGAAATATTTGAAGAACAAATTTCCAAGCAAATGGTGCCAAGAAACAAGCTGGAGTAGCCATTCTAATATCCAATAAAATAGACTTTCAATCTAAAGCTATCAAACAAGATAAGGAAGTTCACTTTATACTCATCAAATGTAAAATCTACCAAGATGAGCTCTCAATTCTCAACATCTATGCTCCAAATGCAAGGGTACCCACATTCATAAAATAAACTTTACTAAAGCTCAAAGCACAAATTGTACCTCACACAATAATAGTAGGAGACTTGAACACCCAACTCTCATTAATGGACAAATCATGGAAACAGAAAATAAACAGAGACACAGTGAAACTAACAGAAGTTATGAACCAAATTGATATAACATATGTATAGAACATTTCATCCTAAAACAGGAGACTATACCTTCTTCTCAGCACCTCGTGGTACCTTCTCCAAAACTGACCATATACTCGGTCACAAAACAGACCTCAACAGATATAAGAAGATTGAAATAATCCTATGCACCCTGTTAAATCACCATGGACTAAGGCTTATCTTCAATAACAGCAAAAACAACAGAAAGGGCACATACACATGGGAAATGAACAACATTTTACTCAATGATAACTTGGTCAAGGAAGAAATAAGTAAAGAAATCAAAGATGTTTTAGAATTTAATGAAAATGTAGATGCAACAAACCCAAACTTATGAGACACAATGAAAGCATTATCAAGAGGAAGACTCATAGCTCTGAGTGCCTCCAAAAAGAAACTGGAAAAAAGCATACACTAGCAGCTTAACAGCACATCTGAAGGCTCTAGAACTAAAAGAATCAAATACACCCAAGAGGAGTAGATGGCAGGAAATAATAAAATTTAGGGCTGAAATCAACCAAATAGAAAAAAAAAGAGAACTTTACAAAGAATCAACCAAACCAGGTGCTGGTTCTTTGAAGAAAACCAACAAAACAGATTAACCCTTAGCCAAATTAATCAGAGGGCACAGAGACTGTATCCAAACCAACAAAAACAGAAAAAAAAAAGGGATACATAACAACAGATACTGAGGAAATCCAACAAATCATGAGATCCTACTACAAAAGCCTATACTTAATAAAACTAGAAAATCTAGATGAAATGGACAATTTTCTAGATAGATACTAGGTACTAAAATTAAATCTGGATCAGATAAATGATCTAAATTGTCCCATAACCCCTAAAGAAATAGAAGCAGTCATTACGAGTCTCCCAACCAAAGAAAGCACAGGACAAAATGAGTTTAATGGAGGGTTCTATCAGACCTTCAAAGAAGACTTAAGACTAATACTCTTCATACTATTCCATAAAATACAAACAGAACGAACACTACCCAACTCATTCTATAAAGCCATGATTACTCTGATACCTAAAACAACACAAAGGAACACTCCTCCACTGCTGATGGGGTTGCAAATTGGTACAACCACTCTGGAAATCGGTCTGGCGATTCCTCAGAAACCTGGGCACCTCACTTCTGGAAGATCCTGATATACCACTCCTGGGCATATACCCAGAGGATTCCCCAGCATGTAATAAGGATATGTGTTCAACTATGTTCATAGCAGCCCTATTTATAATAGCCAGAAGCTGGAAAGAACCCAGGTATCCCTCAACAAAAGAATGGATACAAAAAATATGGTATATATACACAATGGAGTACTATTCAGCCATTAGAAACAATGAATTCATGAAATTCTTAGGCAAATGGATGGAGCTGGAGAACATCATACTAAGTGAGGTAACCCAGTCTTGGTAAGCACTCACTAATAAGTGGATATTAACCTAGAAAATGGGAATACCCAAAACATAATCCACACATCAAATGAGGTACAAGAAGAAAATAGGAGTGGTCCCTGGTTCTGGAAAGACTCAGTGT
This sequence comes from Apodemus sylvaticus, assembly GCF_947179515.1. Classification (NCBI taxonomy): domain Eukaryota; kingdom Metazoa; phylum Chordata; class Mammalia; order Rodentia; family Muridae; genus Apodemus; species Apodemus sylvaticus. The sequence goes on from NC_067495.1 coordinate 106,634,436, forward strand.
AGCAGTATAGGGCAAAACAAGAACAGGGAAGTAGGAAGGGGTGGGTGGAAGAACAGGGGGAGGGAAGGGGGCTTATGGGACTTTCAGGGAGTGGGGGGGGCAGAAAAGGGGAAATCATTTGAAATGTAAATAAAAAATATATCGAATAAAAAAAAGAAAAAAAAAGACCCAACAAAGAAAGAACTATAGACCAATTTCCCTTATGAATATCAATGCAAAAATACTCAATAAAATTCTTGCCAACTGAATCCAAGAACACGTCAATAGGATCATCCATCATGATAAAGTAGGCTTCATCCCAGGGATGTAGGGATGTTTCAATATATGGAAATCTACCAAAGTAATTTACTACATAAACAAACTCAAAGAAAATAAAACCACATGATCATTTCATTAGATGCCAAGAAAGCATTTGACAAAACCCAACACACCTTCATGATAAAAGTCTTGCAAAGATCTGGAATTCAAGGCCCATACCTAAACATATTAAAAGCAATATAGAGCAAACAAGTAGCCAACATCAAGCTAAATGAAGAGAAACTGGAAACAAATCCACTGAAATCAGGGACTATACAAGGCTGTCCATTCTCTCCCTACCTGTTCGATATACTACTCAAAGTCCTAGACAGAGTGATTAGACAAAAAAGGAGGTCAAATGTATACAAATTAGAAAGGAAGAAGTCAAAAATATCATTATTTGCAGATGATATGATCATATACTTAAATGACCCCAAAATTTGCACCAGAGAACTCCTAAAGCTGATGAACAACTTCAGAAAAGTGGTTGGATATAAAATTAACTCAATCAAATCAGTAGCCTTCCTATACACAAAGGATAAAGAGGCTGAGAAAGAAATTAGGGAAATAGCACCCTTCAGAATAGTCACAAATAATATAAAATACCTTGGTGTGACTTTAACCAAGCAAGTAAAACATCTGTTTGACAAGAACTTCTAGTCTCTGAAGTAAGAAATTGAAGAAGATCTCAGAAGATAGAAAGACCACCCATGCCCATGGATTGCCAGCATTAATATAGTATAAATGAGCATCTTTCATAAAGCGATCTACAGATTCAATACAATCCCCTCAAAATTCCAACTCAATTATTCATAGAGTTAGAAAGAGCAATTTCCAAAGTTTTCTGGAGTAATAAAAAGCTCAGGACAATGAAAACTTTTTCTCAACAATAAAAGAACCTCTGGTGGAATCACCATTCCTGACCTCAAGCTATACTAGATAGCAATAGTAATAAAAACTGCATGGTCATGGTACAATGACAGGCAGGTGGATCAATGGAATAGAATGAAGACCCAGACACACCTATGGTCACTCGATCTTTGACAAAGAGTTAAAATCATCAAGTAGAAAAAGAATAGCCTTTTATTTTTCTTTTTTCTTTTTCCATTTTTATATTTTTTTATTCGATGTATTCTTTATTTACATTTCAAATTACTTCCCATTTTCTGGGTCCCCACTCCCCACAAGTCCCATAAGGCCGTTTCCCTCCCCCTGTTCCTCCATCAATTCCTTCCCACTTCCCCGTTCTGGTATTCCCCTATACTGTTGCATTGAGTCTTGCCAGAACCAGGGGCCACTCCTCTGTTCTTTTTGGACATCATTTAATATGTGGATTATTTCTTGGGTATTCCAAGTTTCTAGGTTATTATCCATTTATCAGTGAGTACATACCATGACTGATCTTTTGAGACTGGGTTACCTCACTTAGTATGATGTTCTCCAGCTCCATCCATTTGTCTACGAATTTCTTGAATTCATTGTTCCTAATGGCTGAATAGTACTCCATTGTGTAAATATACCACATTTTTTTGTATCCATTCCTCTGTTGAGGGACACCTGGGTTGTTTCCAGCTTCTGGCTATTATAAATAAGGCTGCTATGAACATAGTAGAGCATGTGTCCTTATTTCATGCTGGGGAATCCTCTGGGTATATGCCCAGGAGTGGTATACCAGGGTCCTCCGGAAGTGCCATGCCCAGTTTTCTGAGGAACCGCCAGACTGATTTCCAAAGTGGTTGCACCATCTTACAATCGCACCAGCAGTAGAGGAGTGTTCCTCTTTCTCCACATCCTCACCAGCACCTGCTGTCTCCTGAGTTTTTGACCATAGCCATTCTGACTGGTGTGAGGTGAAATCTCAGGGTTGTTTTGATTTGCATTTCCCTGATGATTAATGATGTTGAAAATTTCTTAAGGTGCTTCTCAGCCCTCTGAAGTTCTTCATGTGAAAAATCTTTGTTTAGTTTGGTACCCCACTTTTTAATGGGGTTATTTGGTTCTCTAGGTTCTACCTTCTTGAGTTCTCTGTATATATTAGATATTAGCCCTTTGTCAGATTTAGGGTTGGTGAAGATCCTTTCCCAATCTGTTGGTTGACATTTTGCCCTTTTGACAGTGTCCTTTGCCTTACAGAAACTTGTAGTTTTATGAGGCCCCATTTGTCAATTCTTGATCTTAGAGCATAAGCTATTGGTGTTCTATTCAGGAACTTTTTCTCTGTGCCCATGTCCTCAAGGGTCTTCCCCAGTTTCTTTTCTATTAGTTTCGGTGTGTCAGGTATTATGTGGGGGTCATTGATCCATTTGGAGTTGATCTTGGTACAAGGAGATAAGAATGGATCAATTTGAATTCTTCTGCATGCTGACCTCCAGTTGAACCAGCACCATTTGTTGAAAAGACTATCTTTTTCCCACTGGATGCTTTCAGCTCCTTAGTCGAAGATCAAGTGACCATAGGTGTGTGGGTTCATTTCTGGGTCTTCAATCCTATTCCATTGATTGGCTTGCCTGACATTGTACCAATACCATTCAGTTTTTATCACTATTGTTGTGTAGTAAAGTTTGAGGTCTGGGATACTGAATCCCCCTGCAGCTCTTTTACTATTGAGAATAGTTTTAGCTATCCTGGGTTTTTTGTTATTCCAGATGAATTTGAGCATTGCTCTTTCTAGTTCTATGAAGAACTGGGTTGGGATTTCGATGGGGGTTGCACTGATTCTGTCGATTGCCTTTGGCAATATGGCCATTTTAACTATATTAATCCTGCCAATCCATGAGCATGGAAGATTTTTCCATTTTCTGAGATCTTCTTCGATTTCCTTCTTCAGAGATCTGATGTTCTTGTCATATAGGTCTTTCACTTGTTTGGTTAGAGTCACCCCAAGATACTTTATGTTGTTTGTGGCTATTGTGAAGGGTGTCATTTCCCTAATTTCTTTCTCAGTCTGCTTATCCTTTGAGTATATAAAGGCTACTGATTTGCTTGAGTTGATTTTGTAGCCAGCCACTTTGCTGAAGTTGTTTATCAGCTGTAGGAGTTCTCTAGTAGAGTTTTTAGGATCACTTAAGTATACTATCATATCATCTGCAAATAGTGATAGTTTGACTTCTTCCTTTCCAGTTTGTATCCCTTTGACTTCCTTATGTTGTCTAATTGTTCTAGCTAGGACTTCAAGAACTATATTAAAAAGATATGGAGAGAGGGGGGGCAGTCTTGTCTAGTCCCTGATTTTAGTGGGATTGCTTCAAGTTTCTCTCCATTTAGTTTGATGCTGGCTACCAGTTTGCTGTATATTGCTTTTAGTATGTTTAGATATGGGCCTTGAATTCCTGTCCTTTCTAAGACTTTTAGCATGAAAGGGTACTGAATTTTGTCAAATGCCTTTTCAGCATGTAATGAAATGATCATGTGGTTTTTTTCTTTGAGTTTGTTTATGTAGTGGATTGCATTGCTGGATTTCCTTATATTGAACCATTCCTGCATCCCTGGGATGAAGCCTTCTTGATCCTGGTGGAAGATCGTTTTGATGTGTTCTTGGATTCGGTGGGCAAGAATTTTATTGAGTAATTTTGCATCAATATTCATAAGGGAAATTGGCCTGAAATTCTCTTTCTTAGTTGGATCTTTGTGTGGTTTTGGTATTAGCGTAATTGTGGCTTCGTAGAAGGAGTTGGGTAGTATCCCTTCTGTTTCTATTTGGTCAAATAGCCTGAAGAGTATTGGTGTTAAGTCTTCTTTGAAGGTCTAATAGAATTCTGGGCTGAAACCATCTGGTCCTTCGCTTTTTTTGGTCAGAAGGCCATCTATGACCCCTTCTATTTCTTTAGTGGTTATGGGTCTGTTTAGATTATCTATTTGATCCTGGTTTAATTTTGGTAATTGGTATCTGTCTAAGAAATTGTCCATTTCCTCCAGATTCTCCAGTTATGTTGAGTACGGGCTTTTGTAGTAGGATCTGATGATTTTTTGAATTTCCTCAGTTTCTGTTGCAATATCTTCCTTTTCATTTCTAATTTTGTTAATTTGGTTACTTTCTCTGTGCCCTTTGGTTAGTCTGGCTAAGGGTTTATCTATCTTGTTGATTTTTTCAAAGAACCAGCTCCTGGTTTTGTTGATTCTTTGTATGGTTCTCTTGGTTTCTACTTGATTGATTTCAGCTCTGAGTTTGATGATTTCCTGTCTTCTCCTCCTCCTGAGTGAATTAGCTTCTTTTGGTTCCAGGGCTTTCAGTTGTTCTGTTAATCTTCTAGTGTATGCTCTCTCGAATTTCTTTTTGGAGGCACTCAAAGCTATGAATTTTCTTCTTTTCTTTTCTTTTTTTTTGATGACTTTTTTTTATTCGATATAATTTATTTACATTTCAAATGATTTCCCCTTTTCTAGCCCCCCCACTCCCCGAAAGTCCCGTAAGCCCCCTTCTCTTCCCCTGTCCTCCCACCCACCCACCCCTTCCCACTTCCCCGTTCTGGTTTTGCCGAATAATGTTTCACTGAGTCTTTCCAGAACCAGGGGCTGTCCTTTTGACAGTGTCCTTTGCCTTACAGAAACTTATATATATATATATATATATATATATATATATATATATATATATATATATGTTAAATCCAATTGGTCCAAAGCTTAAATTAGGTTCACTGTCTCCCTGTTTAGTTTTTATTTTCCTGATTAGTCCATTGATGAGAGTGGAGTGTTGAAGTCACCCACAATTATTGTGTTAGGTGCAATGTGTGCTTTGAGCTTTAGCAAAGTTTCTTTTATGAATGAGGGCGCCCTTGTATTTGAAGCATAGATGTTCAGGATTGAGAGTTCTTCTTGTTGGACTTTTCCTTTGAGCAGCAAGAAGTGCCCTTCCATGTCTCTTTTGATGACATTAGTTTGAAAGTCAATTTTATCTGAAATTAGAATGGCAACTCCCGCTTGTTTCCTGAGACCATTTGCTTGTAGAATTGTCTTCCAGCCTTTTACTCTAAGGTAGTTTTTGTCTTTGACACTGAGGTGTGTTTCCTGTATGCAGCAAAATGTAGGGTCCTGTTTACGTATCCAGTCTGTTAGTCTATGTCTTTTTATTGGGGAATTGAGTCCATTGATGTTAAGAGATATTAAGGAGTAGTGGTTATTGCTTCCCATCATTTATGATGTTAATTTTATACTAGTGTGGTTATCTTCTTTTGGGTTTGATGAAAGAAGCTTAATATCCGGCCTTTTCCAGGGTATAGTTTCCCTCGTTGTAATGGTGTTTTCCCCCTATTATCCTTTGTAAGGCTGGGTTTCTGGAAAGATATTGTGTAAATTTGGTTTTGTCATGGACTATCTTGGTTTCTTCATCTACAGTGATTGAGAGTTTCGCTGGGTATAGTAGTCATGACTGTCATTTGTGTTCTCTTAGAGTCTGCATGAGCTCCTCCCAGGATCTTCTAGCTTTCATGGTCTCTGGTGAGAAGTCTGGTGTAATTCTGATAGGTCTTCCTTTATATACGTTACTTGCCCTTTTTCTCTTACTGCCCTAAGTATTCTCTCTTTGTTTAGTTCATTTGGGGTTTTGATTATTATGTGACAGGAGGTAGTTCTGTTCTGGTCCAGTCTGTTTGGAGTTCTGTAGGCTTCTTGTATATTCATGGGCATCTCTCTCTATTTTGGTTAGGGAAGTTTTCCTCCATAATTTTTTTGAAGATATTTGCTGGCCCTTTAAGTTGTAAATCTTCACTCTCATCTATGCCTATAATCCTTAGGTTTGGTCTTCTCATTGTGTCCTGGATTTCCTGGATGTTTTGGGATACAAGCTTTTTGCATTTTGCATTTTCTTTAACTGTTGAATCCATGATTTCTATGGTATCTTCCGCATCTGAGATTCTTTCTTCTATCTCTTGTATTCTGATGTTGATATTTGCATTTATGGTCCCTGATTTCTTCCCAAGGTTTTCTATCTCCAAATATGTCTCCCTTTGTGCTTTCTTAGTTGTTTTTACTTCTGTTTTCAGATCCTGGAAGTTTTTGCTCAGTTCTGTTATTTGCTTGTTTGTGTTTTCCTCTAATACTTTGAGAGATTTTTATGTATCCTCTTTCATGACTTCTGCCTGTTGATCAAACTTCTCCTGTATTTTTTTTTAAGTGAATTTTGCATTTCTTCCTTATTGGCTACAAACTTCTGACCCATATTGTCCTGAATTTCTTTAAGTGATTTTTGTGTTTCCCTTGTAAGGGCTTCTAGCTTTTGATAATTTTTCTCCTGAATTTCTTTAAGAGATTTATTTATGTCCTTCATGTGTTCCTCTAACAGCATCCTTACCAGTACTTTTAAATCAAACTCTTGTTTTTCTGGTGTGTTGGAGTATCCAGGACTTGCTATTGTTGGAGAATTGGGTTCAGATGCTGCCATAATGCCTTGGTTTCTGTTATTAACGTTCCTACGCTTGCCTTTAGCCATCTAGTTCTCACTGGTGTTAGATGGTCTTATTGTCACTGGCTGGTGCCACAACCTATTGCGGACCTTTAGGGCTATTTCCGAGACACTGGATGACTGGGTTTCCTCTGGCACAGATTACTGATATGCTGCCTTTGGATCCCTGCTCTGTCTTGCCTCAGGAAATGTTATACTTGGGTTGTCAAGGTGAACCAGGTGTTCTCAAACTGCTCTGTTATGGAACAAAGATGGTGAGTGGGGGGTCACTCCCTCTGTTGATTCTCATGTAGGATACAGGCCCCACGACTGACTGGCTTGCATATAAACCGCCTATGTTCTCAGGTCCTGAGTGCAGGCAGACCCCTGGAGATTTGTACCCCCAGAGATCTTAAGTTCAGGATAATACAGTACCTAGTGATGTTTTTCTGCCCTGGCAGGCCACAAAGATGGCCAAGGGAGTAGCTCCCTCTGCTGTTCTCTGCAAAGGATACAGGCTCCAGGACCTACCAGCTGGGAGATGAACCACCTTTGTGCTCAGGTCCTGGGCGCAGGCGGACCTCTGGCTGTTTGCACCCCCAGAGATTTAAAGCTCGGGGTGATACAGTACCTAGTGATGCTCTTCTGCTCTAGCAGGGAGAGTATATGGCCGCAGGGATTCTCTCCCGCTGCTGGTCTCCAGGCAGGACCCAGGCCCCATGCCAGGCAGACTGGCAGATGAACCACCTATGTGCTCAGTTCCTGAGTGCAGGCAGACCCCTGGTGGCTTGCACCCCCAGAGATCTAAAGCTCAGGGTGATATAGTACCTAATGAAGCTCTTCTGCTCCATCAGGCAGCGAATATGGCTGCGGGGATTCTCTCCCTGTGCTGGTCCCCAGGCAGGACACAGGCCCCATACCCTGAGGTCTGGTAGATGAACCTCCTATGTGCTCAGTTCCTGAGCTTAGGCAGACCCCTGGCAGTTTGCACCCCCACAGATCTAAAGCTCGGGGTGATACAGTTCCTAGTGATGCTTTTCTGCTCCAGCAGGCAGAGAATATGGCCGCAGGGATTCTCTCCTGCTGCTGGTCTCCAGGCAGGCCCCAGGCCCCACGCCAGGAGGACTGGCAGATGAACTACCTATGTGCTCAGTTCCTGAGTGCAGGCAGACCCCTGGTGGCTTGCACCCCCAGAGATCTAAAGCTCAGGGTGATACAGTACCTAATGAAGCTCTTCTGCTCAGGCAGGCACTGAATATGGCCGCGGGGATTCTCTCCCTTTGCTGGTCTTCAGGCAGGACACAGGCCCCACGCCCGGAGGTCTGGCAGATGAACCACCTATGTGTTCAGTTCCTGAGCGCAGGCAGACCCCTGGCGGTTTTCACCCCCAGAGATCTAAAGCTCGGGGTGATACAGTACCTAGTGAAGCTCTTCTGCCCCAGCCGGCAGCGAATATGGCCGTGGGAATTCTCTCCCTGTGCTGGTCTCCAGGTCAAGCCTTTTCCACAAATGGTGCTGAGTCAATGGATAGTCAACATTTAGAAGGATACAAATTTATCCATTCTTATCTCCTTGTACAAAGCTCAAGTCCAACTGGATCAACGACCTCCACATAAACTCAGATACACTGAATCTAATGGAAGAGAAAGTGGGGAAGACCCTGGAGCACATGGGCACGGGGGAATATTTTCTGAACAGAACACCAATAGTTTATGTTCTAAGATCAAGAACTGACAAATGGGACCTCATCAAATTGCAAATCTTCTGTACGGCAAAGGACACTGTCAATAGGACAAAATGGCAACCAACAGACTGGGAAAAGATCTTTACTAATCCTACATCTGATACAGGGCCAATATCCAATATATAAAAAGAACTCCAGAAGTTAAACTCAAGAAAAACAAATAACCCTATTAGAAAATGGGGTACAGTGTTAAACAAAGAATTCTCAACTGAGGAATACTGGATGGCTGAGAAACACCTAAAGAAATGTTCAATATCTATAATCATCAGGGAAATGCAAACCAAAACAACCCTGAGATTCTACCTCATATCAGTCAGAATGGCTAGATTAAAAACTCAGGGGACAGCAGATGGCAGAGAGGACATGGAGAAAGAGGAACACTGCTCCATTGTTGGCGGGATTGCAGGCTGGTAATACCACTCTGGAAATCAATTTGGAGATTCCTCAGAAAACTGGACATAGTACTACCTGAGCACCCAGCTATTCCTCTCCTGGGCATATACCCAGAACATGCTCTGACATGTAGTAAGTGTGCATGCTCCACTGTGTTCATAGTAGCCTCATTTATAATAGCCAGTGCTTAAAAGAACCCAGATGTCCCTCAACAGATGAATGGATTCAGAAAATACAGTATATTTACACAATAGAGTACTTCTTAGCTATTAAAAACAATTCATGAAATTCTCAGGCAGAAGGATGGAAATACAAAATATAATTCTGAGTGAGGTAACCCAATCACAAAATGACACATATGGTATGCACTCTCTAATAAGTGGATATTAGCCCAAAAGCTTGGAATACCCAAGATACAGTTCACAGGCCAGGTGAAGCTCAAGACGAAGTAAGACCCAATTTTGGACCATTTTGCCCTTCTTAGAAGGGGGATCAAAATACCAATGGATCTCAGCCAACCAATAGAATGAACACAGGCTCCTCACTGGAGCAGCTAGAGAAAGTACCCAAGGAGCAGATGAGGATTCCAGCTCTATAGGAGAAACAATATGAGCGAACTAGTACCCCCCCCCCGGGCTCCCAGGGACTAAACTACCAACCAAAGAGTACACATGGAGGGACCCATGGCTCTAGCTACATATGTAGCAGAGGATGGACTTATTGGACATCAATGAGAGAAGAGGCCATTGGTCCCATGAAAGCTGGATGCCCTAGTGTAGGGGAATGCAGGTCCAGAAAGTAAGATGGGGGTTGGTGAGCAGGGACGCAATGGGATAGAGGGTTTTAGGAGAGGTAACAAGGAAAAGGGTTAACATTTGAAATGTAAATAAAGCAAATATTTAATAAAAACACACTCCTTACATATGGTAGATCAGAGGACTTATATGATAAAGACCAGCTCATAATCAGACAAATGCTAATAGCATATGTTGACATTAATAAAATGCAAGCATCAAACAATCTTCTGTCCAGTATCTGACAATCAATATACAAGATAATAAACTGAACAGATAGTTCTGAAAAAAAGAAACAATGACCAATAAAATTAAAATAATTCTGCTTCATACCTAAATATTTTTTCTAGGTTCTGAAAAATCACTTTTCAGATAAACTAGCACAGTGGAAATTTTTTTTCTCCATCTTTTTCTGGGATCAAAATCCTGAGATTTGTACATTTAATAGAAATTTAAGAATGAGAGGTGCTTTTCCCATGGAACATAAGAAAGAAGTAAGGAAATTATAAAATTACATACAAATCATGTTCCTTTCGTTATAAGTATATTCTGAGGTAACATTCACAGTAATACTAAGGTTTTGGTACACAGTGCTTTCTATGCTTGAAAGAATAGACAACTGGAGTACTTTTAGTAAAAGAATACTCTAAAATATCTTCAAAATCAAATCTGTGACAATTATTTTTAGAATATAAGTAATTTATCACATCTTTGATTTTGAGTGTATTTAGCCTGCTTGTTTATATTTTGCATAAAGATAAAGATCTATTGCAGTCAGTCACAACTTGCCTAGCAGTTCCATGCTATAGCTCACAGGGTTAAGAAGTGGACAACTCGCTTGATGGCTTATCTTTCCCAGTAGCTTGGCATCATGAAAGCTATTGAGTAAGCAGGAAGCTTCCAGTCTATTCTAGTTTGAGCTCTCCATGATCTGTGACCAAATTTGTGATGTCTTCAGTGATATGGTATTTTGATAAAGTTGTAGATCATAATCAGGGGCAATGACAATGGCCTGTACTGGGTTGGACCTTCTGGTATTTTTATAAGCAAGAGTATATTGTAAGGATCTCATTTATTGAACTTAGACATTTAATAATCCATTGCTTCTTGGAGGAGTCTCATCTACCAGTGTTGGGAACGAGAGTGAGATTTTGAACAATATATTTAAGTTTGGTTTCTCAAAATTGTAATCCAAAGAGTTCTAGAAGAGTTGTGAAGCATTCAGAGCAAAATGTCAGTGTGAACAGGCCTCAGCGTGTTGGATTAGAAGGATTCCCCTGTAAATGTGATTAGTTATCTTGCTAATTTACTAAATTTGATGATGCTCTAGATCTGTTTACAGACTAGTGAATGACAGAAGTGTGTGACAGGCCTAACTCAAAACCGTAAGACTTAATTTAAGGAATGTTATGGTTCAGTATTATAATAAAATAGACTATCAAAGCTCTCATAATGTGGTATGTTATGAGTTCTGGTCAGCAATCAAAGGGCCACCAAATACACCCAATTTTTTTATTTATTTTTAAACTGGCATGCAAAGCAATACATTTCATACCTTCATTTTCATGCATCAGTTTGGTTGATTGTCCTTCTCCTCTCCTTTCTCATTGCACTACATCCTCTCTGTACTGCAGGAAATAACAGTTTAAATGGGTCAAATAACTTAATTTAAAAGTCAATATGTGTAGCCTTTTGAGAGGAAAGAATCTTCAAGATATAAACTTAAGTAAGAACTTTGAGAACAGGATGCCAATGACATTAGAAATAGCCCTAAAAATTGGCAATCAGAATATGTGAAATTAAAAAGGTTCATTATAGCAAATAAAACTATGAGCAGAGTGAATGGTTAGTGTGCAAAGTGGAAATTATTTGATGGCCATACTTCAGGCAAGCTTTTCATATTGAGAATGTTCAAAGAACTGTAAAATATAAACATCAAAAAATCTTCTGCCCAATATGTGACAATCAATATACAAGAAAATAAACTGAATAAATAGTTCTCAAAAGAAGAAAAAATGACTAATAAAAATTAAAATAAAAATCCTCAATTCCCAAATACTTTTGATTTTTTTCCAGATTCTGAATAGTCACTTTTTGGATAAACTAGCACAGTGGGATACTTTTCTCTCCATTGTTGTCTGGGAACAAAACCCTGAGACTTGGACATTTAAAGGAAATTCAAGAAAAAGAGGTATTTTTTGGTTTTCAGAAGAAGGTACTGTCAAATGACAACAAAGCAGTGTACAGGGCCACCCTGCAGGGCCTTTGGACAACATTTTCAAGAGGGCAGGAAGCTACAAGATAGCTTGCAAGGATTTGGCACCTGGGAATGAGACTAGGTAAGAACTAAGGTAGAATTGTAGAAAGGACCATATTGAAAGTAAATGTTCTACAGTTTCAGCCCATGATTCACAAAAAGCAAGCACATAATTTACAATCTACATTTCCCTTTCAAATGTGCAAGTGCAAATGTGCAATATTGTATCATTAGCATTCTTTGTTTCAAGGCTCTGTAATGCTAGACAGCAAATGTTTTAGTTTTAAACAAGCAATGCTGTAAACATGTCTCCCCTTTTTGGAAAGACTCTTATAAGAACATTATTTAGCATCCCAGAAGCAAGCTACTCACTTTGAACTTGAGGACAGAATTGAGATAAAATAGTTTGCTCTCAGTATTGTACTAATATTATTCCTGATTTTGTAGTGTAAAAACATGGAGAATAATCATTTTTATAAACCACAGACTATGCAAGGGCTTATAATGTATGTCCCCTATTTCTTTTCTTTATCTGGTAAGGATTATGTTTTAGATTTGTTGACATTTTATTTGCATATCTCTTCATGGGGAAATAGAGTGGTTTTTTTTAGCAGTACCTTTCCTCTTTACAACAAGACTGAAATCCTCTCAAATGTGTAAAACTTTCATAATGCTCTCACTATGGTGAATGAAAGAAGAATGTATAGCTATTGGTAAGTAGGTTTCACCAGGTTCGAGAAAATGTCTACACAGCTCTGGCACTTAGGCTGAAAGGCCCCCTAAACAGTAAGTAGTGCCAAGAAAATTAAACCTCTTGTCTTAGAAACACACATGTAGAGCCATATGTTAGAAAATTGCATAACTTTGTTAACAATAATTCATTATTTTGCAACAGTTAAGCACGGAATTTACCAAGGGTTCTGAAGCAACTAAACCAAGCATTTCTGTATAAAGTTAATTAATGAATATATGTATACACTTTTTAAAAAAGCATTATGAAGCTAAAGAAGTAAATACTAAAGTTATATAATTTAAGTAGACAATTATGTACATATGTGAATATATACATAAGTATATTCTAAGTAGATAAACATACATACTCATCATTTACTGCCTTTATTACATTTCTCAATAATATGTACACAAATTGCTTAGCCTTATTCAAATGTAGATTCTCTTTAATTCTAAGGCAGTGTCTGAAATTCTGTATTTTCTTTTATTTTATTTTTTTTACTGTTAGCTATGGTATATATATGTTTAAGTCCAGTATTCAGGAGGCGGAGGCTGTTGAATATCTGTGAATTCATAGCCAGTCTGGTTTATGCAATGAGTACCAGGACAATGACAGCTACATAGTGAGACCTGGTCTCAAAAAATATTTTCATTAATACTTTGAGAATATCATATGAGTTTGAGTATAATTCACCTCTTCAGTCAATTCATGCTAGACCTGTCCATCCATTCCCTATGAACCAAATGCTTTATTGTTAAAAAAATTCAAACTCAATGCATGTTGCTCATATTATCTTTGAAGTGTCTTCTATGACTATAGTCTTAAAGAAAACTGACTCCTTTTCTCCTAGCAATTGCCCATATTTCCTGGGCTAGGGTTGGAATTTTGTGAGAATATTCCACTTTCATGCTGGCATTTGGTCTGGCTTGAGATTCCATAGGCTTTCTACATATTCTCATACATTCTGTGAGTGTATATGTCTCATGACTCTTCTGTTCCTCTGTAGTCTTCCACTGTGTCAGACTGTTACATTCTTTCTGCCTTATTTTCTGTTAGGGTATATGATCTTTGAGGAAAGGGTGTGTGACTCCCATATGGACTCCTACCAATTTCCATACCTCTGTTACTATTTGAAGTGAAACATACATTTATAAAGATTCCACACTAACATCCTTAAATGAGAGAAAACATGTGATATTTATCTTTCTGGGTATGAGTTACCCATCTCCAAATGTCTGTTTGTAGCTCTATCTATGCACTTACCTGTGAATTTCATAATTTTTATTTTCCTTAATTACTCAATAATATTCCCTTGTTGAAACATATCCATTTATCTGTTGATGGACATGTAGACTGTTTCAATTCCTGGATATTGTGACTGGAGCAGTAATGAATATGAATGAGCAAGTGTGTCTGTAGTAGGATAGATAGTCATTTAAGTACATGTGCAGGAGTTGTATTCCAGAATCCTGTGGTAGATATACCATTAGATTTTTGAGGTAACTTCATGTTGATATCTTTAGTGGCCCCACTAGTTTACACATTCAGAAGCATTGAATAATCATTTCTTTTTCCACATTTCCATATCAGCATTTTTATGATTGTCATTTTTTTCATTTTAGTCATTTTTAACTGGCATAAGATAAAATTTCAAAGTAGTTTTAATTTTTATTTCTTCAATGGATGGTGGTTTTGAGCATTTCTAAAAAGTGTTTCACAGTCATTTGTATTTCAGCTTTTGAGAACTCTGTGTTATGTTCCATCCCCTCTTTTTGTAAAATCTTAATTCCTGGGCAAATAGTCATTTAGAAAGTTCTTTCTCACAACTATATCTTGCAGGGTATTTTCTATGTATTCTTGTAGCAAATGTCATGGTTCAGGATTCAAATGGAGGTTTTTGATTCACTTAAATGTAATTTTTGTGATGGAGATAGATATGTGTTTATCTCATTCTTCGTCCAGTTTTCCTACCACTATTTGTTGAAGACATTGTTGTTTCTCCAGAATATATAGATTATTTTTTCTTTGTCAAGTATAAGATGTCTGTGATTACGAGTACTCATGTTTGAGACCTCTATTTTTTCATTTGCTCTACATGTCTGATTTTTGTATCATGATCACATTATTTGTATTGCTATAGCTTTATAAAAGCATGAAGCCTGAAATGGCAATTGTTTCAATGCTACTGGATTTGCTCAGGATTGCTTGATCTATCTGGTATCTATTCTGATTCTATACTGCTGGGAGTCAGACTAATTCAAGGTTTTCCCTGAGTCCTGAGTGTGTAGACAAGAAATGTAGTTCCTCATCTGAATCTAGTAGCATACTTAACAAGGCCACTTATTCTTGTAGCCTAAATTCGCAAAGGCAGCACTGATCTATATTGCTAGTTTTTGAATCATTAAGTTTAATGAAGAGGACAATTAATACTTTAGAAATGGAAATATAAACAAATGTGAGCCTCCATATTAACTTTTTCAAGGATTAAATGTTTTAGTATTTGTGGTTATTTGAATTTGAATGGCCACCATAGGCTTATAAATTTGAATACTTGGTCTTCAATTAGTAGAACTGTTAAGGATGGATTAGGAAGTGTGGCCTTGTTGGAAAAGGCTAATCAATGGGGGCAGACTTTGAAGTTTAAAAAGCCCATGTCATTCCCAATTAAATCTCTCTGCCTTGTGCTTCTGGATCAAGAGGTA
The DNA here is from genome assembly GCF_947179515.1 of Apodemus sylvaticus. NCBI lineage: Eukaryota > Metazoa > Chordata > Mammalia > Rodentia > Muridae > Apodemus > Apodemus sylvaticus. Next base: position 106,649,735 of record NC_067495.1, read on the forward strand.
AGTTCTCAGTGTTCCATCACTTGCCTGCTGTCAGGCCTAAAACAGTTAAGTCCTCAATAAACAATTTCTTCTCTAACTCTTCTTGGCCATTGTGCCTTATCCAATAAATAGATAAGTAACTAAGATTATGCTTATAATAACCACATAAGTAATAATATCTCTGCTTTCTAAAAGACTCATATAAAGAGCAAGTTACATATAAAAACAACACAGGAATCAATTCCAGTTCTGATGCTAAAACAAGCTTTTACTTTGCTATAGCATCCTAAAATAAGAATGTTATTTGTCTACTAAACATATATTTATTGTAAGGTTTGATTTTTTTTTTGTTGGCTGGTTTTTGTATTGATGGGCTACCTGCTAAAACTAGATCAGGCCATTTAAAATGGATGATTCCTACTTAGTCTCTACATGTATAAGAATCCACAGTATTTTTATTGTCACATTCTAGGTGAAATGTGAGCTATGATATTACATAAGCATTCCATGGCGACATTGCAATGCCTCATTGCACTAGCAATATTGATGTAGCAAAGCATAGACAAGACTATGAATATTTCATCACTTTTCATATAGCTCTTTGGTTTGGGCTTATGTGGGAAGAATAGGCAACCTTGCTTTAAATAGCATTTACACAGACTGAATTTCTAACTTCTGTATTGTCTTGGTCACTTTTCTATTGCTGTGATAAGAAACCATGACAAGGCAATTTATAAAAGAATGTATTTATTTGGGCTTAAGGATTCAGTGTGATAGTCTACAACAGCAGAGTAAAGTCATAGTAGCAAGAACAGCTGAGAGTTCCCATCTTAAAACCACAAGTGGGATATATAGAGAGAGCTTACTGAGGGTGGCATTATTCCTTTGAAACTACAAGCCCACCCAATGATGAAATTCTTCCAACAAATTCACACCTTCTAATCCTTCCAAAAACTGTTTTGCCAACTCTGCCCCAATTATTCAGACTTATGGGGCATTCTCTATCAAGTCATTGTGTGTGTGCAGATGCCTGCTTGTCATTTCTCCACAATATTGAATAAACATCAAATAAGCAAACACTGAAAAAAACAAAAGGTAGTTTCATCTTCTTATGCTCTCTTTCATCATCATCAAATGTGTCTTTTCTCCTCAATCTTGTGCATCTAACTGACTGGAAATATCACTTGCTTACATTAATTTAATTCTTTAATCTAAAAGCCTTGCATAGTCAAGTCTCAAAGTTTTCTTTCTACCTCATTAAATATTTAGTCCATAAAAAACTCTTTCAGATTTAATTTGAAAATACTTTCCAAATCTAAGTATGACTTTCAAATTCCACAATTTGTGTACTATTCTTCAGGGCTACTGTCACTTCTCCTCTGTAGCAGTTTCTTTTCATTGGTTTCTTTGCTTCCATTATTGTAGTCTTATGTCTCCTCCCTTCATAAATTCATAAATAACTTATAGTTTTTAATGTGAGTTAAATGGTAGATCTTCTCCACAAAGCCTTCTGATGCTTTTCTAGTACCATCTAAAGTTAAAGCCCCTAATTTACTAATGTCCTTTGTGTAGTCATTTTATTTATTTACATTTCAAATGTTATCCTCTTTCCTGATTTCCACCCCCTCCCCCAGAAACCATCTATCCCATTCCCCTCCTCCTGCTTCTACCATATCAAATTCAGTATATATAAACTCTCAGTATTCTGTTTCCTCTTCTGTTGTTCTCCTGAGTGTGATCTTGTTCCTGATTTTCAAATATGTGACTCTTCTCTATTTTGGAATGTTTTTAGCTGCTTCTTCATTTACCCTCCTAATTAGTTTTTTCATCTCAAATATTAGTACTGGAGATTTATGCTTCCATCCTTCCCCTTCAATCATTTTTTGGCATAGCACTCTTTTATTTCCTTCATAGACTTTTGCTTGTATCCAAAACTATACTTCTTATTTGTAACACTATTAATAAGATGAAAAGTTGCCAACAGTTATTGGAAAACACCTTTGAACTTTTCATGATAGAAAAAAATCATAATGGAAAAGATATAGAAATTAGAATGATAGCCAACTTTTCATCTCAGATTCATTGTCATCTGTCTATGTAACTTTGGACATTATTTTGCTATTCAGGCTTTCACTTCCGCCTCCATAAAACAATGAAAATATAAGTCAAAAGCCTTGGTATAGTTCTTGTTATGCAATGTACACAGAGGATGTTCATCTTTTCTTTCTCTAGGCCACTAGTATCATTCATCTATGGGAATCCGTTGTTTTCAGTCATCTGCTGGTTTAATATTTCCTCACACTAGATTGTAGGTCATAGGAAAAATTTTGAGTGGTGGAAATATCACAGGAAGTGTTTCCTTGTTTTTTATGTTGCAGTGGCAAAATAGTATCAGTTATGTAAAAGATATACTGTAAGTTTTGTTAAAGTATATTTTTATTTAAAATGGCACATTAAAGAATGATTTTCATTCCTCTTACCCATTTTAACTATATTAATACTTAAACACATTTTTTGAGGTTAAGGATAGAGATAAAATGGTGGGATTTTTATATAACATCATGGTTCCTTCAGATTTTTATTATGAGACAATTCTAAGATGTTTGTTCATGAAATATATGTAGGAGGATATAATAGCTTCATACCTAGCCTGTCTCATTTTTTTTTTGGTATAAAATGTGAATTTAGAAAACCCTTTAATTTATTGATATATTTGTGTGTTGCATGCATAGGGGAGTGATATAAGCAAACATCTGATTTTAATCACCATTGAGAATTAACAAAAACTTAAACCTTAAATCAGCTGACAGGATGAACATTAGAAAAGTTGACATAATGGAAAGGTCATAGAGAATTTTTAGTATTTTCTCCTCTATGAATCTGTCACAGCCAATGTTATTATTATCATGTCTCATCCATAAAGACAAAGCTGTTGGGACAGGAAAGCCAAAAGGGACATCTAAAAATAGGTAGATTAAATAAGCATTCTAGCATCACACTGAGCAAATTTCAGCAACATGATTGATGGTACTGTTAGCTAGTTTGTACATATATTTGAGGTTTCCTTAGAAAATGAAAATTAATAAATGACTTACAATAAAGTATATAAATTTCATGATTGTTTTTGAGGTGTTTCTTTATAGCCAACATCACCCTAAAATTTGTAGAGAATAGATGTTGGTGCAAAAAGTGAACTGTTAGTCAAATTGATTAAAAAAAAAAGTAGAGTTTTCTCTAAATTACTATTTTCATTTCTGGGGTTTAGAATTGATTCATTCCACACTTTCATCTAGAAACAGACCTGGCAGTTGAAAACATCAGTTGTAGATCTATTGCATTTTCTCTTACCATTCTCTCTCTGGCATACTCTTCTGATTGGATCCTGGCAGTGTGTCTCATTGACACATTCTCTATTTTGAAATTGCCCTGGATAGTTTGCAGATTTGATTCTGTCTGTTGTTTTTGGCAGTGCATGCCAAGTTGTGCACTAAGCAATTTCTGGAATAGTCTCCTTTTCTAAAAATTTTCACCAACGAGAAGCCAGTAATCAAGCATCTACCAATATGTCCATCTCACTACCTGTCTGTCTGTCTGCCTGTCTGCCTGCCTGTCTATCTATCTATCTATCTATCTATCTATCTATCTATCTATCTATCTATCTATCTATCTATCTACTTACCTAGTATGTGATTTCCATGTTGAAGAAAATGTAAAGTATTTTTACAAACTTGTGGATATTCTCTTGTGTATAAAATGAATTTTGAAAGGGAGGAAAAAAGATAACTAAGAGTCTATGGCTATATAGTATTATATATATACTGTTTAAAATTGTAAATTTTGTAATGTTTTATAAACATAAAATTAAATATTGTACTATTGTCTCATAGTTTAATGAAAATTATGTGAACTCCTTTAAGGTCAGTTTTCTTTCTTCGTTGTTTTATTTTAATTATTTTATTTATTTACATTCTACAATTTGCCCCCTTAGTGGTCCCTCCTCCCTAAGTTCATCATCCCATCCCTCCTGAACCAGCCCTACTCCAAGCCTTTAAGAGGGTCCTCCCCGACCTGCCCATCTACCTCTACCTCGCTTCCTCCTGTACCCCTCTTCTCTGGTACATCCAGTTTCCATAAGATTAAGTGCTTCCTTTCCCACTGAGGCTACATAAGGCAGTTCTCTTCTACCCAAGTGCCCTGAGGCATGCAACAGCTTATGTCAGTGGCTTAGTCTCTGGGGGCTCTGAGGGGTCTGGGTTAGTTGACACTGTTGTTGGTCCTTTGTAATTGTAATACCCATACTCAGCTATGTCAGTCCTTTCCCAAACTCTTCCTTATGGTCCCAACCTCAATCTTATAGTTGGTAATAAGTATCTGCATTTGTCTCAGTCTGCTGCTGGTAGAGCCTCTTAGAGGACAGTGATTCCAGGCTTTTGTCTGCAAGCATAAGATGATATCAGTAATAGTGTCAGGGTTGGGTCAGTTACTGGGTGGCCTTTCTTTCAGCCTCTGTTCCATTTTTATACCTGCATTTCTTTTAGACTGGAACAATTCTGGGTCAAAAAATTTTAAGATGTGTGGGTAGTTCCATACCTCAACTGAGGGCCATGTCTAACTACTGGAGGAGGTTCGTGTTCCATCTTTCCACTTTTGGACATTTTGGCTAAGGTCATCTCCATTGGCTCTTGGGAGTCTCTTCCATCCAAGTCTCTGAGATTTTCCAGCTCTCCTCACCCACTCATCCCACACTACTGGATATTTTTATTAAGTCTCCTGGCCCTCAGGACTTCTCTCCTATTACCTTTCCCCCTGTACCTGATTCTGCTTCTTTTCCTCTCAACCCTCCCACCAAGATCCCTTACTCTCTCTGCCTCCTATCATTATTTTGTTCCTCTTCTAAGTGGGTTTAAGTTATCTACACTTGGGGATTCCTTCATGTTAAGCTTCTTAAAATCTGTGGGTTGTATCATGGGACTTTTGAACTTTTTCTCTAGTATCCACTTATCAGTGAGTACATTTTATGTATGTCCTTTTGGGTCTGAGTTACTTTACTCAGGATGATATTCTTTAGTTCAGTCCATTCATTTTCAAATTTTATAACGTCCTTGTCCTTATTTTAAATAACGGAATAGTATTCCATTGTATAAATGATCTACATTTTCTATCCATTCTTTTGTTGGGGCACATCTGGGTTGTTTCCAGATTCTGGTTATTACAAATAAGACTGCTATGAACATAGTGGAACATGTGTCCATGTGGTATGCTACGTCTTCAGGTAGAAATATTTCTAATTTTCTGAGAGTGATTGTACCAATTTGCAATCCCACCATCAATGGTGGTATGTTCCTCTTTCTTACATGTACTGTTGATGAAGTTCTTGATCTTAGTGATTCTGATTTCTGTAAGGTTAAATCTCAGGGTCATTTTGATTTGCATTTCCCTGATGACTAAGGATGGTAAACATTTCTCTAAGTGTTTTTCTTACATTTGTGATTCTTCTGTTGAGAATTCTCTGTTTAGCTCTGTACCCCATTTTTAAATTGGGTTATTTGGGCTGATATCTTGAGTTTTTATATATTTTGAACATTAGCTCTCTATAGGATATAGGGCTAGTGAAGATCTTTTCCCAGTCAATGGGTTATTGTTTTGTCCTGTTGGCAGTATACTTTGCCTTACAGAAGCTTTTCAGTTTCATGAGGTTCCATTTATCAATTGTTTATCTTTCAGCCTGAGCCATTGGTGTTCTGTTCAGGAGGATTTCCCTTGTGCCAATGCATTTGAGGGTATTTCCAACTTTCCCATCTATTAGATTCAGTATATCTGGTCTGGTTTTATGTTGAGGTCCTTGATTCACTTGGACTTGAGAAACAGAAAGACTACTACCTAATGCCTTGAATGAAGCCTCAGTTACTCTCATACCTAAACCACACAATGACCCAACAAAAAAGAGAACTTCAATTCCCAATTTTCTTTATGAACATTAATGCAAAAATACTCAAAAATTCTCACAAACCAAATCCAAAAACACATCAAAACTATCATTAATCAGGATCAAATAGACTTCATTCCAGTGATGCAGGGATGGTTCAATATACAAAATTCCAACAACATAATCTGCCATATAAAAAACTCAAAGAAAACAGCCACGTGATCGTCTCATTAGATACTGAAAAAGTCTGACAAAATCCAACACCACTTCATGTTAAAAGTATTGGGGAAATCAGGAACTCAAGGCACATACCTAAACATAATAAAAGCAATATGCAGCAAGCCAACAGCCAACATTGAATTAAATGGGGAGAAATTTGAAGCAATCCCATTAAAATCAGGACAAGGCCAGGCTGGCATCTCTCTCCATATATGTTCAATATAGTACTTAAAGTTCTAGTTGAAGCAATTAGACAACAAAAGGAGATCAAGGAGATACAAATTGGAATGGAAGTAGTTAAGGTAATCACTCTTTGGGAGGACAAGATATATAAGCAACCCAAAATACTCCACCAGAGAACATTTACCACTGATAAACAAGTTCAGCAAAGTGTCTGGGTGTAAAGTTAACTAAATAAATCAATAGTCTTCCATTATACCAATGGTAAATGGACTGAGAAGGAAAATAAAGAAACAACACCCTTCACAATAGTCACAAATAATATACCTAGGTGTAGCTTTAACCAAACTGTATTACATAATCTATGTGACAAGAACTTCAAGACCCTGAAGAAATAAATTGAAGAAGACCTCAGAAAGTGGAAAGATCTTCCATGCTCATGGATTGATAGGATTAACATGGTGAAAATGACTATCCCACCAAAAGCAATATTCAATGCAATTCCCATCAAAATTCCAACAGAATTCTTTGCAGATACGGAAAAAGAAATTCTCAACATCATATGGAAAAGCAAAAAACCCAAGACAGTGAAAACAATTCTCAACAATAAAAGGACACCTGGGAGAATCACCATCCCTGACCTCAAGCTGTACTACTGAGAAATATGATAAAAACCATCTGGTATTGGTACAGAGACAGGCAGGTTGATCAATGGACTGGAGTTGAGGATTCAGAAATAAACTCACATACCTATGGACACCTCATCTTTGACAAAAAGCCAAAGTATACAGTGGAATGCCACCATACAGTGGAAAAAAGAAAGCATCTTTACCAAATGGTGATAGTCTAATTGGCAGTGTGCATGTAGAAGAATCTGAATTGATCCATATATATCACCTTGTAAAAATCTCAAGAGGGACAGTTTTCTTATAACATATTTATAATAAAATTGTACTATGATTTCAATAACCTAATAACACATTGTGCAAGCTAGATAACTTGTTGTTTCCTTATGCAAATATGTCTGGAATGTAATATCACCTCTCTTTTGTACATATAAACTTAGGACTTGGCTAAATGCTATTTTCATCTGGAAGATAGAAAATGTACTTCTAAGCCACTAAAATAGGAAATACATAAAGACAAACTTTGCAAAATGTCTCCATGGAAACACTAAATGGCAGCAAAGTACCTGGCCACTCAGAGCTCCCAGAAACTAAACCACCAACCAAAGAGTACACACTGAGGGACCCATGGCTCCTGCTGCATATGTAGTAGAAGATGGCATTGTTGGACATCAAAGGGAGGAGAGGCTGTTGGTTCTGAGAAGGTTCGATGCCTCATTATGGGGGAATGCCAGGACTGGGAAACATGAGTGGGTGGGTTAGTGAACCAGGGGAAGGGCAATGGGAAAGGGTGTTTTCAGAGGGGAAACCAGGAAAGGTGATAACATTTGAAATGTAAATAAATAAAATGACCAATAAAAAAATTAAAAAAGAGAAATGAACACTTAATCAGAAAATATCATGAACCAATAATCAGGTTATTCTGAATCCACCATAGTTTGTTCTTTGTACAGAGCCATATTGGGAGTCATACCACATGGTAGGAACTTGACATAAGCCAAGGACAATCCCTGGCTTCAGGCAGGAATCTGTTGTAATGACAATAGGGAAGTAAGTTACAGCAAGAATTTTTATCCTAGGGTGGAGAAGCTCAGAGAGAAGGTTAAGCTCATTGTTCCTCCAGGTCTGTGAATTCCTGAATTAAGCAGGTGACCCACCCAGCTGCCTAAGCAGTCGAGACAAGGACCGCCAGGTAAAGCTAGAGGACTTCTGCTGGAACTCAGCCTGAAGTCTGGGGGGGGGGGAAGGGCTTGCCCAAACTGTTAAAAAGTCTGACCACCATTAAAGTTGGGGCCTCAATCAGTAAAATATTGTCCTGGCCTTCTTTCTTTTTGCCCCTTTCCCATCTATCCCTCAGCTTCTGTTCCAGCAACCCAGTTCATAATAGCTACAGGCAGCTATGGAATACAACAGTTCTTATCCTACTTTTTCTCTGGAATAAGTTTTCCAATTTTTGTCTATCTTTCTTGGAATAAAAGGATAAGACTTTATATTTTTTTCAAGACAGTGCCTTGATTTTGGGATACCCAAAAACTAGTTTCTGAATTATCTAATCAGAGCTCAGACGTGAATCATGGTAGCATATGCTTGGGGTCAGGTTTCATTCTTCCTGGGAAATGGAATATTATTTTTCTCTGATGGAGTTTCACTGAATATACCAAGCACATTCCTGGGCAAGGTCTCAATGAACTTAATGCCAGATTACTTGCAACTGGTGTTTATGAGAAGAAACAAAAGCATTTTATGATAATTAGAGAGAAAACAAAACAAGATAGTATGTACAAGATGTAATTAACTTAGAAGGAAAGGCCTGGTTATAAAATGCCTATATTAGAAAAGAAATCTAAGATTAAATACTCAGGAGAAAGCAGGTGCTGGAGAAGGTGTGGAGAAAGAGGAACACTCCTCCACTGCTGGTGGGGTTGCAAGTTGGTACAACCACTCTGGAAATCAGTCTGGAGGTTCCTCAGAAAACTGGACATAATACTAATGGAGGACCCAAATATACCACTCCTGGGCATATACTACTGGAGGACCTGGGCACATACCCAGAAGATGTTCCCACATATAATAAAAATTTTCAGCAAATGGACCTAAGACTGATGTGGCTCTTTCTTTTATTTTTTTAATTGAATATTATCCTCATTTACATTGCCATGGTAAAACCTTTCCCAATTTCCCCCCTCCCCAAAGACCCCCAACCCCTCCTCCCTCCCTCTGCCTCCACATATATGCCCCTCCACCCAACACATTCCCCCTCCCACCTCAGTTTCCCTTTGTTGGGGTCTCTGTTGAGCCTTTACCTGACCAAGGACCATTCCTCCCACTGATGCCCAACAAGGCCTTCCTGTGACACATTTTTGGCTGGAATCATGTGTACCCCTTGGTTGATGGTTCAGTCCCTGGGAGTCTTGGAGCATGTGGATTGCCAAAATCATTGTTCTTCCCATGGGGCTGTAAACTCCTTCAGCTATTCTGGACCACCCTCTAGATCCTCCATTGGGGACTCCATGCCCAGTCCAATAGTTGGTTGCTAGCATCTGCCTCTGTATTTGTAAGTATGGCAGGGCCCCTCTGGAGACAACCATTGCATTTTCCTTTTGGTATACACTTCTTTTGGTCCTTAGTAGTGTCAGGGTTTGTTGACTGTTTATAGTATGAATCCCCAGGTAGGGCAGTCTCTGGGTGGCCTTTTCTTCAGCCCTTGCTCCACACATTGTCTCCCTTATTGCTTCTGTGAGTATTTTGTTCCCTTTCTCAGAGGAACCAAAGCACCCTTACTTAAGTTCTCCTTCTTCTTGAGCTTCCTGTGCTGGGTGAATTATAACTTGTTTATTTTGAGCTTTTGGGCTAACTTCTGCTTATTAGTGAGTACATACCATGTGTGATCTTTTGTGGTTGGGTTGCCTCACTCAGGATGACACTTTCTAGTTCCATTCATTTGCCTAAGAATTTCATAAATTCATTGTTTTTAATAGCTGAATAGTACTCCATTGTGTGTGTATGCATATATATATATATATATATATATATATATATATATATATCACAGTTTCTGTATCCATTCCTCTGTTGAGGGACATCTGGGTTCTTCCCAGCTTCTGGCTATTATAAATAAGGCATCAATGAACATAGTGGAGCATGTGTCCTTATTACATGTAGGAGCATCTTCTGAGTATATACCCAGGAGTGGTATAGCTGGGTATGCATGTAGTAGTATATCAAATTTTCTGAGGAATCGCCAAACTGATTTCTAGAGTGGTTTTAGCAGCTTGTAACCCCACCAATAATAGAGAAGTGTTCCTTTTCCCCCACATGCTCTCCAGCATCTGCTGTCCCCTGAGTTAGCCATTCTGACTGGTGTAAGATGGAATTTCAGTGTTGTTTTGATTTGCATTTCCCTAATAACTAAAGATGCTGAACATTTCTTTAGGTGCTTTAGGGCCATTCAAGTTTCCTCAGTTGAGAATTCCCTATTTAGCTCTGTACCCCATTTTTTAAATAGGGTTATTTGACTATCTTGCAAAAATAGTCGTCAATGGAAAATTATCAAGAGGATAAAGGGAAGAATGCTACATACTTATCAAATGAAAAATCCACCAAGATGCTATTGCAATTCTTAAAATCTATGCACCAAACTCAAGGGCACCTAAGTACATAAAAGAAATAATATTACAGCTTAAATCATATATTTAACACACATTGATAGTGGGAGATTTCTTTACTCTCAATCTTATCAAATTGGATGCAGATGAGCTGATTTCTTGGGTCTGAGAACAGGAGAAGAGGCTCTGCCTCTTGCTGGCTGAAGCATTGGGTGAACTAGCCAGGGCAATGCTGGAGAACTTGCCCTGGTACTGTAGGTACATGAGAGCTCGTAATCTGACCAATTCAGTGATCACCCAAGCTCAGACACCGGGCTTTGACTTGTTTCATCCCAACATCTACCTCATCTATAGACTGATGGAGCAAGTAAAAAGGCAAGTCCTGGAGATACAAAGCTACAGGATTCCCATGACTCAAAGGAAAAGCAGGACAACTGAAATGAGTTCTTTTGAGGATCCAGTCAGTATTGACAATGTAGTAGAGGCCAGAGGCCTAGAGCCCAACCAATGACTCATTGCAGTGAACATTTACAAATAAAGCTGTGTGGAAAAATTGTATACTGTGGGATATACCATGACACGCTATAGTATCCACAATGAAACATCTTTTACTTTTCATTTTTGTTTATATTTTCTTTGTGGGAAAGGATGTAAGTGTGGTGGGCAAATACAAAGGGACAGGAAGATGATAGAGATTGAGGAATTGATATAAAGCCCACAAAGAATAAATAAAAGTTAAAAGAAAAGTACCTAAATCTAAATATATTACCATGATAGAGGTTATTAAAGAGGAAATAAATTAATCCTTTCATGAAATCCAGGAAAATACAAATAATAGAAGGAAAATAATAAAACCCTTAAAGAAAGCCATGAAAACACAGAGTTGAAGGAAACAAAACTGCCCAAGATCATATAATGGAAATAGAAACAATATGAAAAACACAAAGTGAGAGAATTCTGGAAATGAACATTTTAGGAATGTAAGGAGAAACTACAGAGGCAAGCATCATCAACAGAATGTAAAAGATGAAAGAAACAGTTACAGGCATTAAAGATATGACAATAATGGGATACATTGGACAAATAAAATGTTAAATCTATAAAATTATTGACATGAGACATCCAGGGTATCTTGGGCACTATGATAAGTCAAAGCCCAAGAATAATAGGAAAGTGAAAGGAGAAGAATCCCAGTTCAAAGGCCCAGAAAATACTTTCACTAAAACCATAGAAGAATAATTTCCTAACTTAAAGGATATTGCTATAAATATACAAGAAGCAAATATACAGAACACCAAATAGTTTAATAGTTTAGATGGAAAAAAGCATCCCCATACCCTACAATAATCAAAACACAAACATACATAACAAAGAAAAATTAAAAGCTGAAGGGAAACAAAGACCAAATAATAAATGAAGACCTTTTAGAATTAGACCTGATGTCTCAGTGCAGATTCTAAAAGCTAGAAGGGCCTGGACAGTTATGCTAGAGACAGACAATTCTCAAATTTATATGGAGAAACAAAAATCCCAAATAGCTGAAACAGTTCCAAACAATAAAAGAACAGTCTTACTGTTCCTGATTCAGTTTGTACTACAGAGCTACTGAAATAAACACACACACACACACACACACACACACACACACACAGACACAGACACATACACACACATATTTGGCCTAAAAACAAATATGCTGATCAATGGAATGTATTGAAGACCCAGACATAAATTCACATAACAACAGACACCTGATTTTAAATAAAGAAGGTGGAAAAATGAAAAAGTACAGCATTTTTAATAAGTGGTGCTGATGGAGCTGAGCTTCCTGCATGTAGGAGAATGAAAATAGAGCCATACTTATCACCCTACACAAAACTCAAGTCCAAGTGGATAAAAAGTTCCAATATAAGACCAGATTCACTGAACCTGGTTGCAGAGAAAGAAGGGAACTACCTTGAATGTACAGGCACAGAAGATATTTTCCTAAACAGAAAAGCTATATTGTAGGCATTAAGATCAGAAATAATAAATGGGACCCCATGAAACTAAAGATTCTGCAAAGCTCAGGACACTTTCATTTGGAGAAGCTGGAAACCTAGAGAATGGAAAGAATTTGTACCAGCTACACTGATAGAGGACTATTGTCACATAAAAGTATATGTGTGTGTATATGCATATGTATATGTAATTGAGCACCTAGATATTAAAAATCCCATTAAAATTAAAAATTGGGGTGCAGATCAATACAGAATTCTCAATGGAGAAATTTCAAATTGCTAATGAACAAAGAAATTTTAGCCACCAGGGAAGGCAAATCAAACCTCTTATTCTTGTCAAAATGGCTAAGTTCAACAACACAAATGATGTATCTGCTGGCAAGTGGGTGGACTAAGAGGAGTAGTCTTCCATTGAGGATGAAAGTGTGAACTTGTACAACTACTATGAAGTCAGTATTATGATTACTCAGAAAGTTAGGTATGGATCTACCACAAGGTTCAGCTCCATCAGTCCCAGGCATACTCTAAGGATGCTTCATTTTACCACAAGCACTTGCTCAACTGTGGTCATTGAGGCTTTTTACATAAATGCCAGAATCTGGATTCAAACTAGATGTTTCTCAACTGAAGACTTGGTAAAGAAATTGTGGTACAGTTATACAAGAGAGGATTCTTAAGCTTTTAAAAATATGACCTCATGAAACTTGAAGGCAGAGAAAATTAGAAATACAATCATCCTGAGTAAGGGAACCCAGACCCCAAAAGACATATACAGTATGTATTTACTTACAAGTAAACAGATGGACACACACACATAGACAGACATCATGGAGTGGTAGTGTCCTCCCCTACACACACACACACACACACACACACACACACAGAGAGAGAGAGAGAGAGAGAGAGAGAGGGAGAGAGAGAGAGAGAGAGAGAGAGAGAGAGAGAGAGAGAGAGAGAGAGAGAGAGTCTAAATTGGAGTTTTCCATTAAATCACTCCCTTCAGACCTCAGAAAATCCCTTTGAAAGGAGAGGAACAAATATTTTAAGAGCCAGAGGCTATGGAGAGCACCAAAAGGAAAAAAGGATCTCTGCATCAACTAAGAAAGACACATGTGCCATAACCCCCCTTCCCTCCCCCTGTTCTCCCACCCACCCCTTCCCACTTCCCTGTTCTGGTTTTGCCCTATACTGCTACACTGAGTCTTTCCAGAACCAGGGGCCACTCCTCCATTCTTCTTGTACCTGATTTGATGTGTGGATTATGTTTTTGGTATTCCAATTTTCTAGGCTAATATCTACTTATTAGTGAGTGCATACCATGATTCATCTTTTGAGACTGGCTTATGGAACTTCCAGGGAGTGGGGGGCCAGAAAAGGGGAAATCATTTGAAATGTAAATAAAAAATATATCGAATAAAAAATAAAAAAATAAATTGTTGGACATTTATTTTGTGCGTATGTGGATTGCTGAGACTGAAAGCTCATGTCATCCACAGTGATTTCGAACAGGCAGACACTCCATTTTCTCCAGTCATAGACTGTATTGTAGACTTTACCCTAGGCCATCCTGCTGTGCAAAACTCTGAGGACTCAGAGGTTTCTCACACCATATGAAGTGAAACAACTCTTAATGCATCCCAGGAGCTGAAATTTACTTTGTGATACAGGAGGAAGAATGTCCGAACCTCAGAATGATGACCATGCTATTCTGTAACAACATGGAAGACACTTCTGGGGGTGTCAGGGTACAACCTAGTGCAGTGCTTGCAGATAATGCATTATAAATATACCCATAGGAAGTGACATTGTGGGTGATAATGAAACAACAGTGAAATAACCAAATGGAGAGAGTGAAGGAGAGAGGCAAGATGAAGGCAAAGGGGCAGTTTGTGCAACTATGAATACACAGGATGGCTTTGCATACATGGGCACTAGAAATAGATCTGACAGTCAATGCCTCATCTAATAGTCTTCATCATAGTTATTGAGAGGTCGGAATTTCAGAGAACATTGTACAACCTAGTTATTGATAATATATAGAGATCAGCTCAGAGGAGAAAAAGCCATGAGCTTACAGTCATAAAAATATTAAATAAATCAAAAAATAAATAAAATCAAGATATAAATCAAATAGTAAAAAAAAAAAAAAAGAAAAAGAAAGAAAGAAAAGAAAGACACATATGAGCTCACAGAGACTGAAGCAGCAAGCACAGAACTTATGTGGGTCTGCACCAGGTGCTATATGCCTTTATATTATAGGCATTAGATTAGGATTCTCTGGGACTCCTGACTGGGAGAATGAGTGTCTGACTGTTGTACGTGCTTTTGGGATTCATCACACAGTAGCCTATCTTTTTCCTAATGAGAGACAGAAAGGGAGTAATTTCAGAAGTTAGGGGAGATTGGATGGAAATAAAAGGAGTAAATGGGGGGGGCTATAATCAGAGTATATTGCATGAGAAAAAACTATTTTCAATTAAAAAATGAAAAAAAATCCCCTAGAACATTTTGGAGAAGTATAACACTTTCACAGATGTACCCATGCTTACATTGCTTTAATTACATTGCTTTTATTTTTTAAAGAAAACAAAAGCAAAAAACTTTACAGTAGTTCCAAAGAATATATCTTCATAAGTAATCATAGTTGTAATTCCAATGCATTCTTTATTTATTTTTTAAGACTTGGTAAGCAGACACATTTTAGGCTACTTTTGATGAAACATAAGTTTCAATAAGTTATTTTATCAAAGGGAAACATACCAATTTCTATAGTAAATTGTCTTGTCAAGTTATCCTGGTTTGTAGGTTTTTTGGACAAAACTCAAAACCAGTTATGATTATATAAATACATCTGAATCAAGGAACATTCATGCTTTTAAAAAGTGCAATATTGTGAAAAGAATTTGAAGGCCTAAAGAAGTGATATATTACAATATGTTCATAGATTGGAAGTCTTCAATTAAGACTTAGTTATCAAGTTCATCTACAAAGTTAATTAACATCAAATTTTCACATGGTTTGCTTAGCCCAAATTGACAATAGTTAAAATTTTCATACATATATTATAGACTCAATAGACCAAGTAATATTAGATAAAAGAGTTTATAACTTTCATACTTTCTAATAATAAACTTATTAACATTAAACAATCACAGCGAAAGGGCAATGGAATATAGTTGAGAGTCCAGAAATAAGTTCGCACTTTATAGAGAACTTTGGCAAGTGTACAAAGATAATTCTGTCAGGGCAATAATAGCCTTTTTCTAAAAATGGTGCTGAATATTCATATAAAGTGTGAAGTTGGACTTTATTCTTAAATCACACACTAAAATTAGCTCAAAATAGATCACAGACACAAATAAACAAACTAAAATTAGAATATCCCACAGAATAAAACATATTGTATATTTTCTTTATTTTTTATTTTTTAAGTTTATTAATTTATTTACATTCCATATTTTGTGCACCCCCATCTGTACACCCTACAATTGTTCCACATCCCATACCTCCTCCCCATCCCCTGTCTCCATGTGGATGTCCCAACTTCCCCACCCCACCTGACTTCTAAACTCCCTGGGGCCTCCAGTCTCTTGAGGGTTAGGTGCATCATCTCTGAATGAACACGGACACAGCAGGCCTCTGCTGTATGTGTGTTGGAGGCCTCATATCAGCTGGTGTATGCTGCCTGTTTGGTTGTCCAGTGTCTGAGAGATCTCAGGGGTCCAGGTTAATTGAGACTGCTGGTCCTCCTACAGGATTGCTTTTCTCCATTTTTGTGAGCACTCCATTCATAAAAGAAATTTTACTAAAGCTCAAAACACACATTGAACCCCACACAATAATACTGGGAGGCTTCAAGATCCAACTCTCACCAATAGACAGATCATTGAAACAGAAATTAAACAGAGACACTGTGAAACTAAAAGAGATTATGAACCAAATGGATTTAACAGACATCTACAGAACATTTCACCCCCAAACAATATAATACACCTTCTTTTCCGCACCTCATGGTACCTTCTTCAAAACTGAGCATTTAATTGGTCACAAAACAACCCTCAACCAAAACAAGAAGACTGAAATAATACCATGCATCCTATCAGATCACCGTGGCCTAAGGCTGTTTGTCAATAGCAGCAAGAACTGCAGAAAACCCACGTAAATGTGGAAACTGAACAACTCTTTACTCAATGATACCTGGTCAGGGAAGAAATAAAGAAAGAAATTAAGGACTTCTTGGAATTTAATGAAAATGTTGACACATTATAACCGAACTTATGGGACACAATGAAAGCAGTGCTAAGAAGAAAGTTCATAGCACTAAGTGCCTTGGTAAGGAAACTGGAGAGATCTTATACTAACAACTAAACAGCACATCTGACAGCTCTAGAACAAAAGTAAGTAAACTCACCCAAAAGGATTAGAAGGCAGGAAATAGTCAAACTCAGGGCAGAATCAAACAAATAGAAACAAAGAAAATAAATATAGCTGGTTCTTTTAGAGAATCAACAAGACAGACAAACTCCTAGCCAAAGGGCTGAGAGGCAGTATCCAAATTAACAAAATCAGAAATGAAAAGGTAGACATAACAACAGAAATGGAGGAAATTCAAAAAAATCACCAGATCCTACTATAAAAGCCTATATTCAACAAAACTGGAAAATCTAGATGAAATATATGGATTTCTAGATAGATACCACACACCAAAGTTAAATAAGGATCAGATAAACCATATAAACAGTCTCATAACCCCTATAGAAATAGAATCAGTCATTAAAAGCTTTCCAACCAAAAAAAAAAAAATCTCAGGGCCAGATGGATTTAGTACAGGGTATAACCAGACCGATAAAGAAGACCTGATACCAATTTTCCACAAATGTTTCCATAAAATATAAAGAGAAAGAACACTGACTCGTTCTATGAAGCCACAAGTACTCTGATACTTAAATCACACAAGGACAAAACCAAAAAGTAAATAAATGAAAAGAACTTCAGACCAATCTTGCTTATGAATATTGATGTAAAAATACTCAGTAAAATGCTTGCAAACAGAATCCAAGAATATATCAAAACCATCATTCATCACGATCAAGTAGGCTTCATCCCAGGGATGCAAGGTTGGTTTAATACACAAACACCATTAACATAATCCACTATATAAAAAAACTCAAAGAAAAAAATCACACGATCACCTCTTTATGTGCAGAAAAAGCATTTGGCAAAATGCAACACCTCTTCAAGTTAAAAGTGTTGGAGAGACAGGAATTCAAAGCCTATACCTAAACATAATAAAAGCAATCTACTGCAAACCAACAACCAATATCAAATTAAATGGAGATACACTTGAAGCAACCTCACTGAAACCAGGGACAAGGATGCCCACTTTCCCCATATCTATTCAATATAATAGTATTTGAAATGCTAGCTAGAACACTAAAACAATAAAAGAGATCAAGGGGATACATATTATATATTTTCATAAGCTTTGGTTAATCAAAACCTTTGAAAAATAACATCAAAAATTAAAGGTAAAAAAATAGAAAAATTGTATCCCATCCAATTAAAATTATCCTTTATGATAAATTTCTTTCATTGTGCTTCTCTAGCACTGGGAATATCAAAGTATGTCACCATATGTGATAATTTTACTTAGATGATGGGGCTTCTACTCAGGTTCTTATGGTCTCAAACAAGCACTTTATCAGCTGAGTATGTCTTTACATCTTGAGCATCTTGCAAATATTTGAATGACTTGTAAATATTGAAATGACTGGTTAAATGATTTGTTAATCAGAGCATATATCTTTCAGATTATATGAGTTAGAGTCTTGTTAGATTATATGAATTCTTTATTTATTCTAAGTAATTTCCAATTATATTATTTATAAGCAGCAGATGTACTTGACCCTATTCATCTATGGTCCAGTGAGATGCTACAGTAGATAAGAGTTTTTGTTAGCAAGCTTGAGTACCTGAGTTTAATACATAGTACCTATATAATGGAAGGAAAGAACTGACACCCAGAACTTGTCCTCTGGCTTCCACATGCGTTCTATAGCACTCATGCACATGCATACATACCCCTTCACCCAAAACTAAACCACTGTAAACTAATGGAAAAAGAAGAGTAGTCACCATGCAATAAAGCTGCCCAGTTTGTGTATTTATAGATCAATAATGACTTTAAAGAGCAAACTTGAAGAATAGACCAGAGCAAAATGAAATTCAAGTACCATTTGTAAAAAAAATTGTTTTAAAATTCATTTACATATACTACTTTGTGTATTCATAGCAACTTTCACTAATAAAACTTGTCAGACTGCTACAAGGGAAATAATGACAATGTAAATTACCTGTCTTCCTAAAGTATTTGAACTAGACATGATGCAAAACTTATTGTGCTTTAAACAATTGGTGGTTAGCAAAGCACTGTGGAGGTATATTAATCTTAGAAGACTCAAACATTATTGCTTTCTAATTACATCAACATTTCTTAAGTAGAGAAATCAATGTAGAGAAAGAGCTCTGAGGAGAGCATTAAGCCCTAAAGACTAATCACTTAAAATGTCATTACTTGCAGTGCCATCCACACTATCCAGATGACTCTGCATCTATCCCTCCATTATGGAACTAAAAACAATGGATACTACAGACATATGCACAACAATTCTATGGTCAAGTTAAAGGTGTAATTTTGGTTCTAGCATTTTTTAAGGCCACTTTGATATATTTTCTTTTCTTTTTTGAGATACCAATGCATGTCTGTGCACCATATGTGTACAGTGCTCATAGTGGTCAGAAGATGGCATTAGGTCCTCTGGAATTACAGTTGTGAGGGGACATATGGATGCTAGCAAGAACTGAGCCCAGGTCCTCTGGAAGAGCAGCCAGTACTCTTTACATCTTCAATGTCTTCTACATAAATTCACACTCACATGACAAGATAATAACAAAATAGAGAGTCCTGTCCCTTAAGCACATTAGCTATACCTCAGTTCCTATCTGCTGAGCACTTAATAAAAACTCACCAAAGAAGGCCAAAGGACTGAGAGTACTTTGGAGATGAGATGTATTTGCAGATGGCTCCAATGGCTATACTTTCAGGGAAATGAAATGCTTGAGAAGAATGACAAGAGGAAGCTCGGGCTATAGGATTTGCTCCTTAGTGTTTTCTTCATTATGGGGTAGACAGGGCCTCACTCTGTTTGTATTCTGAAATCACTGTGGAGTATAGTTAGATTTTTCTTAAACTCACTGAAATCCTCCTCCTTTAGTCTTTCCCTTAGTCTGATTGCTAAAATTAAATGGGTAGTTAACTGTACTCACCTATCATTTAAGCATATCCAAGCTAAATAATTGATCTATAACTTTTTCTTATATAGAATATTTGGGAATGATTTCTTTTGGTCCATAGGATTGAAGGGAAAAAGGAATTGTGTGTAAACATTCAATATTTGATGTATACACACACAGGTCATCCATAGATATGTGTATATATATATATATATATATATATATATATATATATATATATATATATATATATATATCACATCTGTGACCTCTTGTCCAGGGAATAAAAGTTGTCCATTACAAAGACTTTTAACTCACAATTTTGCCTTCCTCATCACTGCTGAACTCACACAGTAATTGACAAATTCATTTCAGAATGGTAGTGGAGCATGAAATGATAGTATCTCTAGTCTATCTTTGACTGGATCAAGAAAGTCAATGACAACAGCTTGCTAAACATAGTAGAGTGAACATGTTCTCACTAATCTTTGATATCTCTTAAAAACTTATAATGGGATATAAGCACAAATCTATGGTGAAAATGTGCAAAAGCATAATGGAAAAGATGTTATGCCAGTTTTGAAGAGTACCAAATTTAGAAATGATGATAAATCTTGGTATGAAGAAGAACGGAACAGCAAAACTCAAGCAAACAGAACAAAGAGTTTGGTGATGCGTGGAGTTCAGAAGTCAAGGAAAGCTAATAAGTGCTTCACAGTCTAGCTCTATAAAGTAGATGTTATTGGGATTATGTCAAAGCTTCAACTATTAAAATCTCTTCCTGCTGTACTCCCACAAGTTTGGGTACAGCATAATGAAATTTCTTTTATACTCACACATGATTTTTGGTAGAAAACACAGATCAATGCTGTAAATTTGAGAGAGAGAGAGAGAGAGAGAGAGAGAGAGAGAGAGAGAGAGAGAGAGAGATCTTATCCTGCTTTCCCTTACCCTTGCTGACAAGTTAATTCCTTCATTGGTATTAGTATTCAGGCATATACTGAAGATGAGCTGAGAAATCCATCCCCATGGACTGAATAATTAGTAGATTTTTGGACTTTCCATTGGTAGACAGCCATTGTAGGACTAGCTGATTCACATCTTGTACTGCACTATTGTCAAACCTGCATACCACACACACACACACACACACACACACACACACACACATTCACATGCATACATACAAACACATTCACACTCATACTCATTATTATCAGTTTTATTGCTTTAGAGAACATAGACTAATGCCACTGCCAACTGTATTCCAAGTACTTATTCTTATACTCACAATTTTAGCTCTCACATCTCATCAACAAAGCTTTCTTTTGTAACAGATGGAGGCCAGCACAGACATCCAAACCTGGTCAAAATACAGAGAATATGTGACCATGGACATCTCACTCCCTTGGTATATCTACATTAAATATCTATAACCAAGCATCATGGAACACTGTGGATCAGGAGACATAAATTTTATAAAAGCCAGTGGATCCAGATACTTGCTATAAAATGAACACATCAACTCAATTTAAATCTGAACTTGAAAGAAAAAATAATCAAGGGAAAACTAGAAAAATATAAATGCCAACTGTATTTGCTTCTTTGATGGAGAGATAGATGACAAAAACAAGTTTTTGCTTGTTGCCATACTCCTTTCTTCTTCAATGATACATGGAAGTGCTGTTTCTATGAAGGTGACTTTGAAATCAGTAAGAGATTCTTACTTGAAAGTGCTGCATGGGGCTATTGCTTGACCTCAAGAATACGACCCCTGAAGAGAAAGCAATAAGATGTCAAACATGCATTCTGTTCCTTCAGAAAACATGTACTCTTTTTGAAATTGTTTTTGTAAGTAATGGAGCATTAGCCAGAAATTTTATTTGTAGAACAACTTAGTGTCTATCGGGTCATGTTAATATATACTTTTTGGTCAAGTTGATGGTATTATTAGATTTTTATTATTCATATTAAGGATCCATTGTAAAGTTATTCTCTGTTATAAAAGAAGCCTGCTCTCCCCAAGAAAAAATAAGTTTCTTTTAAATGCCTTTTATAAAAACTGAACTCTGAATAATTAAATTCAAACTTATCCTTGTTGGATTTATTAATATGTTGTTTAAAGTATGCTTCCACTTCTAAAACCTTACTGTTAAATAAATATAGTTTTCAAGAATTTGAAATATTTATTTCCTATGTAAAATAAAACTGTTTATAAGAATGAAATACTCAGCACTATGATGTCTATTTTTTTATGTGGAGCCTGAGGACTGGACTCAAATCTTTTAGAACTATCTTTCAGGCCATGAATATTTTTAAAAGTTCATTTAATTATTACTGTCATTTATTTCTGCCTGACCCTTTTTTATTGACAATGTCCAATTGCTTTAAAAAGACAAAGAAACTTTATTCCTTTAAAACATTGTTACATTTATTCCAACATTGGCTGAATCTGAATTAGGGTGGATGTTATAATACATTATTAATCACTTGTCTTCATATACAAGCAAATTCTGTGCATTTTTTAAAACTGGATCTTTTGCTTTCCCTTTTGTTATGAGAAATATCAAACTCTACCTTTCATCCCATTACCATTTGCTGAAAATATTTATTTTATTGACTGTAATATGGCCCAGACACAGTGGAAAAATGGAAGAAATGTGAGGATTGATGAGAAGCACACAGTCTGTTCTTTGTTAAGCTTAGCATATATTGAAATCAAAAAGTGAAACTGATAGTTATATATAAAAAATGACATAATTATAAATGGTGTTCTATGCAATGAAAATGATAAGCAAGGTCAGTGTTTAAGATTTTAAAAATTCGGTTCCTGCTGCCCTTTCTGCTGCCTGGCCTTTCTGCTGCAGCAGACTTTTAGCTGCTCTGCTATATATAGCAAAGACACCATCTTCTGATCTATACTAGAGACACCACTGCACTCAGAGCAGCTGGTAAGAGTCCCCTCCCACCTCTAGAGTCCCAGAGCTGCAGATGAAGAACTTCGTATGGCTGAGAAGCACCTTAAGAAATGTTCAACATCATTAATCATTAGGGAAATGCAAATCAAAACCAACCTGAGATTTCACCTCACACCAGCCATAATGGCTAAGGTCAAAAACTCAGGAGTCAGCAGGTGTTGGCGAGGATGTGGAGAAAGAGGAACACTCCTCCACTGCCTGTGGGATTGCAAGATGGTACAACCACTCTGGAAATAAGTCTTGCGGTTCCTCAAAATAATTTTTTAAAATTTATTTTACTCATTTTTTGAGTCACCATCTTCAACCAATGGTATCTAGTTTCTTAGTAAAATGTAAAACAAAATAAAATCCAAGGGGAAAGCATGAATAAAATCCAATTATGAAGTATTTTTGTCTCAGGTATTTCCTTTTATAGCTTTAAATTTCATGTAGAACTAGAAAAACAAATCAAAACCTCTACAACAATTTCCTCCCAACACTGGGATAATCTCTTGGAATGGAATTTTGTAGATAAAACTTGAAATAAAACTATCAGTTTGTGACACTGCTAGTAGATGTTTGAAAACATATGTATACTTAGGTTGAGTTTCTACAGTATAAACTGGACTGATCATAAAAGTTCCCTATAAGTAGATAGGATGCTCTTGTCCAAACAGAATAGGAAAGGTAGCAGAAAAGCTCCACATCTTACATTATTTTATCAACTTGCTTGAAAATACAGTTTTGGTAATCATCATCTTGAACAAAGGCAGCACCGTGCTTGTACATTTGAAAACACCTTGTTATCATCTTATTGTGAACTGACTGTATTTTATTTTGTACAAGACTAAGTATAAGTGGCCACTATTGAGGTGGCTGGTAAGGGTGAGAAGTGCCTTTACTGTTTGTATGCTGTACATGTTTTCAAAGTGTTTATATTGCAAACATGGGCAAAGCACCAACCATGTCTTAATTTTTCTCATATGATCACATATTGAATTATCTGTTTCAATATTAGCTTTAATAGCAGTAAGTGATTTTCCTCTGAAGTGAAAATGATGTACAGGATTGCTCACTACAGTAAGACATTTGTAGCAGCAGCAAAAATTTCAAACATCTTCTATCTTTCCATGGGAAAGACTATACAGACTAGGACAAACAAATAAAGCAGCAACAGAAAAGAATGTGAGAGCTTCTAGATACTTGTGTAAGTTAAAAAAATTCAAGAATCTTTATTATTATGAAATTCAAGGGTAAGCAGAGTATAATATTTCATGGTTTTCAAGAAAAATAAGTAAAATTATAGTTCCATTGTAGTGCATGAACATGCAGAATCATTGGGATGATAGACAGCTAATGGCTTTATTTTACAAAGCACTATTGACATATCATCCAGTCTCAGAAAGTTTTATATATGATAAGACAGCAATAGAGAGTGTTAGGTCAGTGTTGGGATACAGACATCTTCCATTTAGTTTGAATCACAGACAAACAACCATTTCAACTATGAAAATATAAAATTATTGATTGACTGATGAAAACTCTAAGAATATAGTCCCTTACATGAAGCAGTATTGTCTGTGATTATGACTCCCAGACTTAGAATAGTAGTGAGGAGATGAATTCATTTAAAAAGCTGGTAAGAGGGCTGTCATATAGTGGTTGAGTATAGCCTCTAAAGTCTCA
This sequence comes from Apodemus sylvaticus, assembly GCF_947179515.1. Lineage (NCBI taxonomy): Eukaryota > Metazoa > Chordata > Mammalia > Rodentia > Muridae > Apodemus > Apodemus sylvaticus. Next base: position 106,674,206 of record NC_067495.1, read on the forward strand.
CTGTTTGGGGTGGAATACTGATTCTCCATTATCTAATCATAAAACAAATATGTAAAGAGCCAACTGCCTAGGAAAACAACACTAATTATACAATATAAAATGCCATTACACTTTGAAAAGAGTCCTATAAATAGTTTAGATCTTCTAATAGGATATAAGGATGATGATCATTTTAGAATGGGTTTATATAAGACCTTACAATATATTTTATTTAAACTTAAAAGATTTCACTTGTGAAGCTTTGCTTGGTCAGAAGCTTTTTATAGCTAGCATGCATTAATCTTCTACCTGAGTTACTATTTTAATTCTAGTTGACTGATTTTTATTGAAACCTTTTAAGTTGCCAGATTGTTGTCTGCAATGTGACAGGGACAACCATTTCCATGGGAGATGTGTTTGTCATATATGTATAGCCCGAATAACTCTGATGTGCTGTGGTGAATGGAGTTGCTGACAATAGCTAATGCTTTTAAGATACATGCTGATGTTAAGTACAGGCATAATGGGAACTCTGTAATATATATTTTTTCAAAATGTATTTATAAATGTTATTTTTTGTATAAAAATGTAAAAGCATGTTAGTTTCATAAAATGAGGATACCAAATTTTTATAAATGCCAGAAAATATAAGATGCTCACTCTGATTTGCAAGAGAATGCAAAATAAAAATTAACAAAAGAAATTTGACTGGATGGCTAATGTATATGCAGTATTTCTAAGCCACATAATTATACCAGTACGTTAGTCTTCCCTTGGTACTTTAAAGGAACAAATGATCAAACTGCATTTTATTGCTTGTAAAGCAGCTGAAAAAACCCAAAATCTATCATTTTAAAATCTTTTAAACCCTATTTATGTATTAAACAAATATCT
>NC_067495.1:106675278-106700278 GCF_947179515.1 Apodemus sylvaticus
CATAGCCCGAGGCTAACATAGCGGGGGTCTAAGACAGACAGGCCTTGGACTGACCCCAGGCCCTGGGCTGCTCTGTGAGCCATCTGTGTGCCAACCTGGCCAGGAGTTTGTTAGCCTAGCAGACTCTCCCTGCACTCTCAGGGAGCACGCACACACTCCTCCATCCTGGCTACCTGACAGAACCAAATAACAGTTACACCCCAAGGGGAACTTTGCTCAGGCCTTAGCCTGCCAGGCTTTTGCTTAGAATCAGGGCCTCAGCAGCTAGGCTAGCCTTGTGTGCACCAACCCGGTTGGGAGATAGGCTGCCCAGCAGAGTGACCAGCACTCGGAAAAGGTCCCACAGCAAAGACCATCAGCACTCACTGAAGGAGCAAACGGGCACTACCTGGTTCACACAGACAACCTGGGGCAAGGCACACTAGGGCTGCAAGGGCACCCAAGAGGAGGGCAGCACATGAGCAATCTGTAACAGGGGAAACCCAGACATCCAGTGTTGCAGAAATAGCCTTATAGCCTCACAGAAGGCACAAATACCAGCCAGAGACAAGATCAACTAACGCCAGAAATAACGAGATGGCAAAGGGCAAATGCAGGAATGCTACTAACAGAAATCTAGGCAATATGGCAGGTCTGAACCAAACTCTCCAACATCAGCAAGTCCTGATTACACAAACACACCAGAAAAACAAGATTTGGATTTAAAATCACTGTTCATGATGCTGCTAGAAGAACACAAAAAGGACATAAATGAATTTCTTAAAGAATTACAGGGGAACATGAATAAGCTAGAAACCCGTATAATGGAAACACAAAAATCACTTAAAGAAATGCAGGAGAATAAGGCTCAAGAGATAGAAGCCAATAAAGAAGAAACACACACACACACACACACACACACACAAACTTAAAGAAATGCAGGAGAAAGTGAGTCAAACAGCAGAATTAAAGAATTACAGGAAAACACAAACAAGCAAGTGAAGGAGCTAAGCAAAACCATCCAGGATCTAAAATCAGAAGTAGAAACAACTAAGAAATCACAAAGGGAGACAACTTTGGAGATAGAAAACCTTGAGAAGAAATCAGGGGCCATAGATGCAAATATCAACAACAGAATACAAGAGATGGAAGAAAGAATCTCAGATGCTGAAGATACCATAGAAACCATTGACTCAACAGTCAAAGAAAATGCAAAATGCAAAAAGCTTGTATCCCAGAACATCCAGGAAATCCAGGATACAATGAGAAGACCAAACCTAAGGATTATAGGTATAGATGAGAGTAAAGATTTACAACTTAAAGGGCCAGTAAATGTCTTCAATAAAATTATGGAAAAAACCTTCCCTAAACTAAAGAGAGAGATGCCCATGAATATACAAGAAGCCTACAGAACTCCAAACAGACTGGACCTGAGCAGAAATATCACTCGTCACATAATAATCAAAACCCCAAATGTACTAAACAAAGAAAGAATATTAAAGGCAGTAAGAGAAAAAGGCCAAGTAACATATAAAGGAAGACCTATCAGAATCATACCAGACTTCTCACCAGAGACCATGAAAGCTAAAAAATCCTGGGCAGATCTCATGCAGACTCAACACAAATGCCAGACAAAACTATTATAACCAGCAAAATTCTCAATCACCATAGATGGAGAAACCAAGATATAGCATAACAAAACCAAATTTACACAATATCTTTCTACAAACCCAGCTCTACAAAGAATAATAGGAGGAAAAAATCCAATACAAGGAGGGAAACGACACCCTGGAAAAAGCAAGATAGTTACCTTCTTTCATTAAACCCGAAAGAAGATAACCACTCAAATATAAAAATAACATCGAAAATGACCGGAAGTAATAATCACTATTCCTTAATATCTCTTAACGTCAATGGACTCAACTCCCCAAAAAAGACAGAGACTAACAGACTGGATAAGGAAACAGGGCCCTACATTTTGCTGGATACAAGAAACACACCTCAATGTCAAAGACAAAAACTACCTTAGAGTAAAAGGCTGGAAGACAATTTTACAAGCCAATGGTCTCAGGAAACGAGCTGGGGTATCCATTCTAATATCAGATAAAATTGACTTTCAACCTAAAGTCATCAAAAGAGATACAGAAGGACACTTCTTGCTGGTCAAATGAAAAATCCACTAAGAAGAACTTTCAATTCTGAACATCTAAGTGCCAAATGCAAGGGCACCCTCATTTGTAAAAGAAACTTTACTAAAGCTCAAAGCACACATTGCACCTAACACAATAATTGTGGGTGACTTCAACACTCCACTCTGCTCAATGGACCGATCAGGAAAACAGAAACTAAACAGGGACACAATAAAACTAATTGAAGTTTGGACCAATTGGACTTGACTGATATTTATAGAACATTCTTCCCTAAAACAAAAGAATATACCTTTTTCTCAGCACCTCATGGTACCTGCTCCAAAATCGACCATATAATTGGTCACAAGACAGACCTCAACAAATATAAAAAGATCGAACTAATTCTATGCCTCCTATGAGATCACTATGGAGCAAGAGTGGTCTTCAATGGCAACAAAAACAACAGAAAGCCCACATATACATGGAGGCTGAACAATAATTTACTCAATGACACCTTGGCCAACAAAGAAATAAAAGAAAGAAATCAAAGACTTTTTAGACTTTAATGAAAATGAAGTCACAACATACCCAAATCTTTGGGACACAATGAAAGCAGTGCTAAGAGGAAAAGTCATAGCCCTGAGTGCCTCCAAAAAGAAAATGGAGAGTGCATACATTAGTAGCTTAAGGACACACCTGAAAGCCCTGGAACAAAAAGAAGCCAATTAACCCAGGAGGAGTAGAAGACAGGAAATCATCAAACTCAGGGCTGAAATCAGTCAAGTGGAAACAAAGAGAACCATGCAAAGAATCAACGAATCCAGGAGCTGGTTTTTTGAGAAAATCAACAAGATAGATAGACCCTTAGCCAGACTGACCAAAGGGGAGAGAGAAAGTATCCAAATTAATAATATTAGAAATGAAAAGGGAGATATAACAACAGAAACTGAGGATTTTTAAAAAATCATCAGATCCTACTTCAAAGGCCTATACTCAACACAACTGTAGAATCTGGAGGAAATGGACAATTTCCTAGACAGATACCAAATACCAAAATTAAATCAGTACCAAATAGCTCATTTAAACAGTCCCATAACACCTAAAGAAATAGAAGAGGTCATAGAAAGACTTCCAACCAAAAAAAAGCACAGGACCAGATGGCTTCAGTGCAGAATTCTGTCAGACCTTCAAAGAAGACCTAACACCAATACTCTTCAAACTATTCCACAAAATAGAAACAGAAAGAACACTACCCAATTCCTTCTATAAGGCCACAATTACACTGATACCAAAACCACACAAAGATCCAACAAAGAAAGAGAACTTCAGACCAATTTCCCTTATGAACATCAATGCAAAAATACTCAATAAAATTCTTGCCAAATGAATCCAAGAACACATCAAAACGATCATCCACCATGATCAAGTAGGCTTTATTCCAGGGATGCAGGGATGGTTCAATATACTGAAATTCATCAATGCAATCCACTACATAAACAAACTCAAAGAAAAAAAACCACATGGTCATTTCATTGGATGCTGAAAAAGCATTTGGCAAAATTCAGCATCCTTTCAAGCTTAAAGTCTTGGAAAGAACAGGAACTCAAGACCCATACCTAAACATAGTAAAAGCAATATACAGCAAACCAGTAGCCAGCATCAAACTAAATGGAGAGAAACTTGAAGCAATCCCACTAAAATCAGGGACTAGACAGGGCTGCCCCATTTCTCCTTATCTTTTCAATATTGTATTTGAGGTACTAGCTCGGGCAATGAGCCAACATATGGAGGTCAAAGGGATACAAATTAGAAAGAAAGAAGTCAAATTATGATTATTTGCAGATGATATGATAGTATACTTAAGTGACCAAAAAACTCCACTAGAGAACTCCTACAGCTGATAAACAACTTCAGCAAAGTGACTGCTTATAAAATCAACTCAAGCAAATCAGTAGCCTTCCTATATTCAAATGATAAGCAGGCTGAGAAAGAAGTTAGGGAACTGACACCCTTCACAATAGCCACAAACAGTATAAAGTACCTTGGGGTGACTCTTACCAAACATGTGAAAGATCTGCATGACAAGAACTTCAAGACTGAGGAAGGAAATGGAAGAAGACCTCCAAAAATGGAAAAACCTCCCATGCTCATGGATCGGCAGGATTAGTATGGTTAAAATGGCCATTTTGCCAAAAGCAATATAGAAATTCAACGCAATACCCTTCAAAATCCCAACTCATTTCTTCATAGAGTTAGAAAGAGCAATTCTCAAATTCATCTGGAATAACAAAAAACCCAGGATAGCTAAAACTATTCTCAACAACAAAAGAAATTCTGGGGGAATCATTATCCCTGACCTCAAGCAATACTACCAAGCAATAGTGTTAAAAACTGCATGGTATTGGTACAGTGACAGGCAGGCAGATCAATGGAACAGGATTGAAATCCAGAAATGAACCCCCACACCTATGGCCACTTGATCCTCGACAAAGGGGCTGAAAACATCCAATGGAAAAAAGATAGCCTTTTCAACAAATGGTGCTGGTTCAACTGGAGGTCAGCATGCAGAAGAATGCGAATTGATCCATCTTTATCGCCTTGTACTAAGCTCAAATCCAAATGGATCAAGGACCTCCACATAAAGCCAGACACTCTGAAGCTCATAGAAAAGAAACTGGGGAAGACCCTTGAGGACATCGGTACAGAGAGAAAGTTTCTGAACAGAACACTAATAACGTATGTTCTAAGATCAAGAATTGACAAATGGGACATCATAAAATTACAAAGTTTCTGTAAAGCAAAGGACAGAATCAAGACGACAAATTGGCAACCAACAAATTGGGAAAAGATCTTCACCAATCCTACATCAGATAGAGGGCTATTATCGAGTATATACAAAGAACTCAAGAAGTTAGACCCCAGAAAGCCAAATAACCCTATTAAAAATGGGGTACAGATTTAAACAAAGAATTCTCATCTGAAGAACTTCGGATGGCAAAGAAACATCTTAAAAAATGTTCAACTTCATTATTCATCAGGAGAATGCAAATCAAAAAAACCATGAGATTTCACCTTACATCAGTCAGAATGGCTAAGATTAAAAATTCAGGAGACAGCAGGTGTTGGTGAGGATGTGGTGAAAGAGGAACACTCCTCCACTGCTGGTGGGGTTGGAAATTGGTACAACCACTCTGGAAATCAGTCTGGCGGTTCCTCAGAAAACTGGGCACGTCACTTCCAAAAGATTCTGCTATACCACTCCTGGGCATATACCCAGAGGATTCCCCAACATATAATAAGGATATATGCTCCACTATGTTCATAGTAGCCCTATTTATAATAGCCAGAAGCTGGAAAGAACCCAGGTATCCCTCAACAGAAGAATGGATGAAAAAAATGTGGTATATATACACAATGGAGTACTATTCAGCCATTAGAAACAATGAATTCATGACATTCTTAGGCAAATGGATGGAGCTGGAGAACATAATACTAAGTGAGGTAACCCAGTCTCCAAAGATCAATCATGGTATGCACTCACTAATAAATGGATATTAGCCTGGGAAGCTGGAATACCCAAAATATAATCCACACATCAAATGAGGTACAAGAAGAATGGAGGAGTGGTCCACTGGTTCTGGAAAGACTCAGTGTAGCAGTATAAGGGAAAACCAGAACAGGGAAGTGGGAAGGGATGGGTGGAAGAATAGGGGGAGGGAAGGGGGCATATGTTACTTTCGGGAAGTGGGGGGCTAGAAAAGGGGAAATCATTTGAAATGTAAATAAAAAATATATCGAATGAAATAACAAAAAATATATATAGCATTGAGTTTACCTACATTTGGAAAAAGTTAAAGATGATTCATGCTTTCATATATCTCTTTCTAGACAGTATAATTAGATACAATTAGTGGTTGAAATAGTTAAAATTACAATTATGCTTGATCTAGTATACATATATAAATTTCTTTTGAAAAATATACAGAATATATTTTGAAGTTTATATGTACAGCATATACAAAAATTTACTACGTTCACTTGGACACAATTTAAACATTATAAATTATCAGTATCACTCAAGCAAGTTTCTCTGATCATATTATAGTTGATATATACATGAACAATGCTCTTAAAATTTTAAAACAAATTAGTAAACAATAAAGTCATTCAGAGAAAACCATGCATATTTAATGATAAGATATAACAACTAAATTTCAGAATTATGTGCTCCCAAAAGTACCCTTTCTAGAATATAAAACATTCTTATGATGTAGAGAAAAATAGATATGTGGCCAATATATACAATTACATCCCAATGTATTTTACTCAGAATTGAAGTAGAAAATGAAATTGAGTTGGAAAAATTTTAAATTAAAGCCTTTACCTGTACTTTTTCAATTATACAAAAGAAACAATCTGAGACACTGTGACTTGACATGACATAAGATTGTTTCCTTTTTTTGTTGTTGTTGTTATTTTTTGATATATTTTTTATTTACATTTCAAATGATTTCCCCTTTTCTAGCTCCCCCCCACTCCCCGAAAGTCCTGTAAGCCCACTTCTCTCCCCCTATTCTTCCACCCATCCCTTCCCACTTCCCCGTTCTGGTTTTGCTGAATACTGCTTCACTGAGTCTTTACAGAACAAGGGGCCACTCCTCCTTTCTTCTTGTACCTCATTTGATGTGTGGATTATGTTTTGGGTATTCCAGTTTTCTAGGTTAATATCCACTTATTAGTGAGTGCATACCATGATTGATCTTTTGAGTCTGGGTTACCTCACTTAGTATGATGTGCTCCAGCTCCATCCATTTGCCTAAGAATTTCATGAATTCATTGTTTCTAATGGCTGAATAGTACTCCACCAACTTATTGTCTTAGAGTTATTACTGATGTGATGAAATACCATGACTAAAGCAACTTGGGGTGTTGGAACATGTTGGAACATGTATCCTTATTCCATGCTGGGGAATCTTCTGGGTATATGCCCAGGAGCAGTATAGCAGGATGTTTTGGAAGTGACATGCCCAGTTTTCTGAGGAACCCCCAGACTGATTTCCAGAGTGGTTGTACCAATTTCCAACCCCACCAGCAGTGGAGGGTGTTCCTCTTTCTCCACATCCTCACCAACACCTGCTGTCTCCTGAATTTTTAATCTTAGCCATTCTGACTGGTGTAAGGTGAAATCTCATGGTTTTTTTGATTTGCATTCTCCTGATGAATAATGAAGTTGAGCATTTTTTAAGATGTTTCTTTGCCATCCGAAGTTCTTCAGATGAAAATTCTTTGTTTAAATCTGTACCCCATTTTTAATAGGGTTATTTGGTTTTCTGGGGTCTAACTTCTTGAGTTCTTTGTGTATATTCAATAATAGCCCTCTATCTGATGTAGGGTTGGTGAAGATCTTTTCCCAATTTGTTGGTTGCCAATTTGTCCTTTTGAGGGTGTCTTTTGCTTTACAGAAACTTTGTAATTTTATGATGTCCCATTTGTCAATTCTTGATCTTAGAACATACGCTATTGGTGTTCTGTTCAGGAACTTTCTCCCTGTACCGATGTCCTCAAGGGTCTTCCCCAGTTTCTTTTCTATTAGCTTCAGAGTGTCTGGCTTTATGTGGAGGTCCTTGATCCATTTGGAGTTGAGCTTAGTACAAGGAGACAAGGATGGATCAATTCACATTCTTCTGCATGCTGACCTCCAGTTGAACCAGCACCATTCATTGAAAAGGCTATCTTTTTTCCATTGGATGTTTTCAGCCTCTTTGTCGAGGATCAAGTGGCCATGTGTGGGTTCAATCCTGTTCCATTGATCCTCCTGCCTGTCACTGTACCAATACCATGCAGTTTTTAACACTATTGTTCTGTAGTATTGCTTGAGGTCAGGGATACTGATTCCCCCAGACTTTCTTTTGTTGCTGAGAATAGGTTTAGCTATCCTGGGTTTTTGTTATTCCAGATGAATTTGATAATTGCTCTTTCTAACTCTGTGAAGAACTGAGTTGGGATTTTGGTGGTTATTGCATTGAATTTGCAGATTGCTTTTGGCAAAATGACCATTTTAACTATATTGATTCTACCGATCCATGAGCATGGGAGGTTTTCCCATTTTTTGAGGTCTTCTTCCATTTCCTTCTTCAGAGTCTTGAAGTTCTTGTCATACAGATCTTTCACGTGTTTGGTAAGAGTCACCCCAAGATACTTTATACTGTTTGTGGCTATTGTGAAGGGGGTCATTTCCCTAACTTCTTTCTCAGCCTGCTTATCCTTTGAGTATAGGAAGGCCACTGATTTGCTTGAGTTGTGTTCTAGGCACAGGACTCTATGAGATTTCACTTTGTTCAAGTAGAGGAATTCTATCATGAGATTAAGTAGTGAACAGGCCTTTTCTTTATTCCTGTGCTGAGAGCAAATACTTGTTCTTTCAGTTCCTTCAGAGAGCTTGGTTTGATGAATAGATCAATCATGAACACTTGGTGAGAGACTTAGATAATGCGAAATGTATTGATTGTATTTGCCATCTTCTAGTTACTTCATGTGTTTGTACTATTTAGGAATATATTCAAACAAGAGTTGGTTTGTGATGGAGAAAAGCACTGGGTGTGGTGGCATACAACTCTAATCTCAGCACTGGAGAGGCAAAAGCAGGCAGATTTCTGAGTTCTGGGCCAGCCTTGACTATAGAGTGAGTTCTAGTATTGTAAGGTGCAAAAAAAAAAAAAAAAAAAAAAAAAAAAAAAAAAAAAAGAGAGAGAGAGAGAGAAAGAAAAAGAAAAGAAAAGAAAAGAAAAAGAAACATTGTATCCAAAAAATGCAGAATAGTAAATTCTGCGTTAAAAAGAAAAACAATTCTTGTTTTATTTTGGTAAGGTGTTAATATTTTTATCTTTATTCTAATGAAATGTTTTAGCTATAAAATAATATGAATACAATTGTTCTCAAAATACGTGTTTAGCACTCCAGAAACTATATGAAAAGATGTTTTAAATCACTATTCTCCTTAAATTATGAACTGAATTTGCAGTAAATAAAACTAAGATTAGCTAAAGGGCTTTTAGATTGTTAAATAAGAATAGCTAATTTCAGGCCAATTTTGAAAGATCACCACTAAGATATAGATGTATATTAAGCATACAAATTAAAATCTAAAATGTTGCACAATAAAGAATGATAACCCTTTATTTGTCTTCATCTAAACTAAACTGCTTCTTTTTGTTTGAGGGAACGTGAGATGATTTGAACATCAAGGCATATTTTGTGAGGAATACCACCTGCTCTGAGAAGATAAGAAATAGAAAAAGTTAAGCAAAGAAGAGTGCTAAGGGAGAGTGAATTGGGAGAGAGTATTCTGTGGAATAAATAGCTTTAAGCATTCTGGTACTGGTTAGCCTGGGATTTCATTATGTATATATTCTATGTATTTAGAGAATTTTTTCTTTTTATTACATTTGTATGGTTGGTCTGAAAACTCTGGGCTTTGTGTTAAGAGCTTTGGATATTTTCATGTTTTGAAATATCGGAATTATTACCAAAAGCCATACATTGTGCTTACTTTTGTAGCCACAAAAAAGAGAAGTGCCTGCTTGTGTTATATGGAGAAAGTTACAATGTTAAAAACTCACAGCACAGTAACCCTCTTGCTACAGTTTTAGGATTTTATCTTATCTTGTTTGAAATGCGCATCTCTATTAAAATGCTCAATCATTTTTGAGGTCCTTAATTTAACTGGAGAGGTTTTCAATAAATGCCAGTATGTAATTCATATACCAGGACATTTGTTTTGTTATAGAATTTTATGCTAGACATTTCTTAATGTACTTTATTTTCAAGATATATATTGATAATCAAAATGTTTTATAACAAGATTAAATATTTAGTGGAAATATCACTTAGTAATGGACAATTCTGCAAACATTCTGTATAGTATTGATTATTCTACTTTTTAAATAACTATAAAAATATTTAGACTACACACGCACATCCTCTATTAACTCCAACATACTCTTCTCTAGTTAATATAACTGCAAATATGTTAGACATTTTTATCTTTGAAATTTTTTTCTTACTTTGTCATAATACATCTTACTTCTGTTGCTGTACTTTCCCATCCCTATCCAGCAACACCACCTCTAGTCATAGTTACAAAGAAATCTATTGTTTTTTATTGAGAATAGCAAGGAATGCTCATTGATAGATGGATAGGTAGTATGAATATGGCACAAACACACAATGGTATGTCATTCACCTCAAAAAAGCTACATTATGATGATTTCAGGAAAATAGATGTAACTAAAAGATATACTTAGAAAGGTAAGCTAGATTCAGAAAGGAATGTTCTCTTTCATGTAGATCATAGCCTTTAATTTTAATTGTACTTATATGGAGTTGTGTGTGGTTTGAGTTCATTAAACTGGAATGGGACCCATGAAAGTAGGATTTTAAATAGTGGGAGTAGGAAGGTAATAGAACATGTGAGATATGAATGTAGAAGGGAGAATACTGGGGACAGAAGAATATAAGGGGTGAGGGATATTGTGGAGATTGGAAAGAAGAACTGGGTAACATAGGATGAAGCTGACTGTCTATGAAAATGATATACAGAAACCTGTTGCTTCATATGTTAGTTTTAAATGAAAATAAAAATGTAAAACTAATACCATAATGTTCAATGTTTTACACATCATATTCAAAGAAAAATGCTAACAAATGATAGCAAAATGAAAAAAAATATTTGTCTTTATGATCTGAGTCATAGTCTCTATAATTATTTGGTTAAATCATGATTTATCTGTCAAATTTATGGTGTCATTTTTAAAAAAGATATCTGCCTTTGAGATGGTTAACTTTTGGTAATAGTGAGAGTATTTTTATTTATAAGATCAACTGTTAAAATATGTGACTTGATGTATGTTTTAAGTTGTTTTTTACTTAATTTTTTCCCTCCTGACATTCACTCAAACTTAGCCATAATTTTTAATGTTGATATACTACATAAAAATATGATTCTATGGGATTGTTGAAATTGCTTACTTATAAGTGGATATTAGCCATAACCTACAGGATCCCCTCTAGATGGAAATCCCAAGCCTGAATGTATGACTTTGACTTAGAAAGGGGAATAAAATAGTCATAGGAGGAAGATGGAGGGAAGGAACTCTGTGGGAGAGGGGCTGCAGAGGGCAGAGGAATGAGGGCGGGGTCAGGATCAGGTGTGAGGAGAGACAGAAACAAGGGCTAGAGTGCCAGGGGAATTAGTGGAAATCTTCAGGTCCTGTGATTGGGAGGGTGGGGGAATCTCAAGGAAGTCCTAGAGACCTGAGTTTAAAAAGGCTCCTAGAAGTCAATGTGTTAAGATGCTAAACAGTGGGGACATGGAACCAGCAGAGGCCACCTCCTGTAGCCAAGCAGGATCCCCAGTAAAGGGATAAGGACACCAACCCACCCAAAAACTTTCTATATAAAATTTGTCAGGTCTAAAAGAAATGCAGGTGCTGAGGGAATGACCAACCAATAACCGGACCAACTTGAGACCCATCCCATGGGCAATCATGGCACTATTAATGATACTCTGTTATGCTTGCAGACAGACAGAAGGATGTTGTTCTCTGAGAGACTCCACCCAGCAGCTGACTCAGACAGATATAGACACCCACAGCCAAACAGTGGATGGAGCTTGGGGACAGATTTGGGGTCCTGAATAGAATAGGCACTCCACAGGAAGACCAACAGTGTCAACTAACCTAGACCCTTGGAACTTTTAGAGACTAAACCACCTACCAAAGAGTGTACACAGGCTGGACCAAAGACCCTGGCACATATGTAGCAGAAGTGCAGCTCAAGTCTCCATACGGGTCCAGCAAAAACTGCAGTGGGGATTGTTCCTCAGGCCATAACCTGACTGTGGAATCTGTTCCCCAACAGGGCTCCCAAGTCCGGTTGCAGTTGGAGAGGATGCACCTAATCCTAAAGAGACTTGATGTGTGAGAATGGTGATGATACCCTGGGGTGGGGGGGTTGGTCATTGTCTCAGAGGAGAAGAGGATGGGATCAGGAACTCTGTGAGGGGAGACTGAGGAAAGGGCTGCCTTTGGCATATAAATAAAAAAAATTAATTACTAAATTTGCTTTTTCTTTAATAACAAATTCCTAGATTATAGTCTCACTCCAGATTACTACTTTAGTGTTCTTCAATCCAGTCTCCACTGGTACACTTCCACTTGGATAGCTCTTTATGGATAGCTTATGGATAGCACTTGTAGCTTCTCTCTCATTATAATCTCAACTCATATATAGGGCTACAGGAATGGAAATTTCTTCAGAAGAAAGTTACAAATGTAGAATAAAGGAGGAGAGCAGGCAATGAAATACAACTGAGTATTGGGACTCAGGTAAAGTAGGGAACATGAAAGACAGTCTCTGTTTAATTACATGATTTTTGTCATGTACAAATGCAGAGACAGAGGATCCCATATTTTTTTCCAAACATATCAAGAAACTTGGATCTTTAGTAGAGTCCGCTAATTAATGTTATTTCATACAATATATTTTGGTCTTACACTTTCCTCTCATATATATATATATATATATATATATATATATATATATATATATATATATAAAACAAAATAAAAAAAGAAAACCCAGTAAGACAAAAAGCAAACAAGCAAATATTCACAGAAAAGTGTTCAATCACATTTAAAAATAAAATTAAAATGGAGCAAAGACTTAAAGCAAAGCTCTGGAAGTAGTAGATAAAAAAATATGAAAATATGAAAAGCCTAATACATTATCTGAATAGGACCCTATAAGCATAAAATCAAAAGCAAAGATTTGAAAATTATATACAGTACTTGAAAGTTTCAGAAGTAGAATCAGCACAATGAACGAATAGCTTACCTTATCATAACAGAAGATATTTTCTAACTTTATCTGATATAAGGATCTATAACATAAGGAACCAAAATACCTTATTCTTCAGAAATAAATAATGCAATTAAAATAGGCTAAGTATTTGAATAGATACTTAAAATAATGTCACAAAAGCTACCCAAAAGTACCTGAAAAATACTAAACCCACAAATCATTAGAGAAATATAAATAGAAATTACAATGCTGATATACATCATCTCACATTAATCAGAACAGCTAGCATCCAGAAAACCAACCAAAAATATTGGTGAACTTGTTGCGGGAGGGGGGAACCTTGTACATAGTTGTTGGGACTAAAATTTAATATAGCTAGTATAGAAATACATATAGACACTAAAAACAGAAGTTACATGTGATTTAGTAGTATCCCTGAAGGAATATATATATATATATATATATATATATATATATATATATATATATATATATATACCTCAAGGAATCTATCTGTATACTCCAGCGGTACCTTCAGAAATATGTTTATCCTCTCACTGTTCACAATAGCCAAGTTACAAAATTGGATAAATAAAATGTATAGACACTGGGTCTTTATTCATCAATAAAAGGAGTAAAATTACATTACTGGCATGGGTATTGATGAAACGAGATTATTGTGCGAATTGAAAAAAAAAACAAAACACCAGAACCATAAAGACAAATATCTTAAGGTTATGAAAGTAGCCAACTAGTATTTGTTGAATTTGAAGCCTGATCTATAGGAGGGAATTCATGTGCTGTATTACAAAATACAGTCAAAGTTTTCAAATGGCTCAGATGGTCATAAGCTCTAGAGAGGATCATACTACTCCTGTTTTGCTAAATGGGCATTTTGTCAAACTGCCTTCTAACTATATTTTGGTTCATAGATGAGTGCTTCTATCACTTATGATCAGAGAAACATATTGGTGTGGTGGGCAGCAGTTACTGCAGAGATGTTGAACTGCTGGAAGAGCTAAGACAATGAAAAGAATGCTGAGCACAAAGGTGAGAGAACATGACAGAAAAGGGGAGGACAGAATTTGAAGAGCAGGAGGATGAGGAGTCCTGACTTCTGAACATGACATAATTATGGGACCCATGAACTCACTGCAGCTATACATATGTGCACAAGTACTGTACAAGATCAAGCCAAGAAGATCTGTGAACATCCCAGAAGGTAGCACTACACAGACTAATGGGTTATAAAGAAAAATAAACAGAAAAATATAGTGAACCTGAAGAGGGAATGGGAAAAATGATTTCCACGTGATATAAAATCCTTAATAATTTTTTTCCCCTAAAAGTAGAATAGAGAATCCTATGTTTTGGGAAGGTGCGAGAAAGTCAGTGGAAACGGGTAGTTACAATTGTTCAGTGCATGCTATCTGCGTGTATGGAAATACCACTTTGAGGCTCATTAATCTGTACAATTAACTTATCACCTGTTCAAATAAAATAAAATGAAACACTGTGCAATGATCCAGCAAAACCAAACTGCACACTTGAGAGGTAAGTGCGGCCCGAAAGATTACCTGCTTTTAACCTCAACCATTTTACCTTTTAAAACTGAAAAAATATAAAATGCCTAACTTGATATTCAGTGTATAGCATTGTGTCTTTGTGACTTATATGGCAAGACTTTCAGGGTTGCATATTGTCTTCAGTTATGTAACTCATTTCTAAAATCCTAGGACAACAATATATGTTGGGGCAAGATTTAAAAAAACTTGAGCTTTGGTACTGACAGATATGGATTGTATTCTACACACAATCACTTCTATCACTTTATATAAATTAGTTAAAATCTGAAAGTCAATTTGTTGCTCTACAAAATGAAATTGATTCATTGCTATGGTGGTGGTAAAGGTTTCTTGTGAGAATAGATATAAATTTCTCATGACAAAATTTGTTTTCTCTTCTGGTGGTCTAAAGGCTATATTGATGAGCTTAAAACTCTTCCTTCCCAACCTAGCACTTACAATAAATTATTTTCACTGTGGTTCCTATATTCACTAAAGATAGGAAAAACACTGAAAACAGTATATATGGGCTTTGTTTTCGGTCCCAAAAGATCGTTTTCTTCTTCCTCTTCCTCCTCCTCCTCCTCCTTCTCCTCCTCCTCCTCCTCCTCCTCCACCTCCTCCTCCTCTTCCTTCTCCTCCTCCTTTTCCTCTTCTTCTCCTCCTTCCCCTTCTTCCTTTAATTTACAGGAAACTGAATGAAGAATTTTATTACACCAAAAATTAAAATTAGATGTTTTCAGGTTAAAGCAGAGATATGTATGGTATCTGAGTCCTGTGCAGCCATTCTAGTGCAATAAAGACATTGTCGAAGTTGCTTCAGATGATTGATTGAAATGCTAGCGCTCTATAGAAGAGGGTTTGGGAGTCCCATAGCGAGATAATGGTCTTTTACACCACAGCCTTCAATGACAGCCTTTGATTTAACCCATCTATCAACAAAGTGAAATTGTTCCAGAAATAAAATAGTGACTATCCAGGAACAGCTTTTATACACTGATACACATCTCCTTCTATTTCCTAATTGTAGTCATGTTACTGTGGGCTTAAGATACAATGTATTTTGATTTCTTAATGATATTTTAGTATTGTTTGGGTTAATTGTTAAAATTTAAAAGGAATATGCCTATGCCATGATTTTATCCCATACCACTGTTAATTTAATCTTGAAGTGTTTTATCAAAACTGAAGCATCAAAAATTTT
The DNA here is from genome assembly GCF_947179515.1 of Apodemus sylvaticus. Classification (NCBI taxonomy): domain Eukaryota; kingdom Metazoa; phylum Chordata; class Mammalia; order Rodentia; family Muridae; genus Apodemus; species Apodemus sylvaticus. The sequence continues at coordinate 106,691,016 of NC_067495.1, forward strand.
TATCTTCCCATTCAAAACCTGTAACATCCATCAAGTGAATTATCAGCTATAACACAATTGACTGATGTCTCTAAAAACATTTAAAGACTATTCTGGTCCATTATGGTAAGCCTGCAGAAGCTTCACTCACATAGTAGCAGTTCTAGGTTGGCTGTAAACAAATCACTCTCTGGGACTTGGAATGTGGTTAAAGCGTATTCATTAACTTTTGATAAGAAACTAATTAGGACTTCTAGAAAAGGAAGCAGACAGCCACTAGAAAGTATTTTTCTTAAAATTCTCTTGTTAAAAATAGATTTTTTCATGCAATATATCTGGATTATGGTCTCCCTTCCCTGTATTCCTCCCAGTTCCTCAACACCTCTCCTCTCATCTGCATCTACATCCTTTCTGGCTCTCATTAGAAAATAAACAGGCATCTAAGGGATAAAAATAAAATAAAAGCAAATAAATTGGATTAGGACAAAACAAACAGAAGAAAAGAAGCTAAGAAAAGGCACAAGAAGCAGATATAGACACAGAGACCCACTCTTCCATTCACATACTCAGGGATTCCATGAAAACATAAAACCAGGAAACATAATATACACTCAAAACATGCAGAGTAAAAATAAATGGATAGATAAATAAGCAAATAACAAAAAAAGGAAATTAAAAAGAAAAAGTCCTGGTACAATATGGTACAGGGAACCTTCAAAGATGCTGTTGAGTTCCGTTACTGTTGCATATGTAGTCTATCCTTAAAAGTAATTTTTGTACCCAGTGTGATGCCCTTGGAGAAAACTATTTTTTCATTTGCAAATGATTAACCATTGGAAATAACTTCTGGTTTAGGGATAAGGGCCATGATGACATCTGGGGATGGGCTACTGCCAACGGTCAATGAACAGGTGAGGAGGGCTGTGAGATGCTGTCTTCTGAGCATGACACAGTTGATAACACTCAGGAGCTCACAATAGTTACATCTGCCTGAACAGGCCCTGTATGAGACTGTACTTATGAGGCCCTTGCCCACTCAAAAGAACTAAAGACAGTGCTGGAGGATAGAAGGTGATGTAGCCACAGGTGCCTTATTAGTGGTTCAATGCATGGCTTCATGCCCATGTTAACAGAAGAGGTCCGGGTTAAATCCAGAGGGTCATGAAGCAAAAAGAAAAACAAAGCAATGAAATGACATGCAGGTGCTACAGGGATTCAGATGAATGAGGGCAGGTTGGTTGGGAAAGATGGAGATTGGGAGTCTAGAGGGCTGCATGTGACAGGAATATGTCATGCACGTAAGGAATTGTCAAGGAATAACTTAATTTCTTAAGACTTCCAAATGTAACCACTAAGAACAGTTTGGCAGATATTCTTTTAAGTTTGCTTTATTTGTTTTCAAAATTGGATCTCATCCTGTCACTCAAATTGGTCTTAAACTCCCAGTATTCTGTCTCCCACCTTCCCTGCTCTTAAGGCAGGTTTACTCTATACTGACAAGGATGCAGAGTATACGTAAATCTTTATTTTATGACATTTGATTGCATAATGCAATATTCGGTCATTTGTTTTCCATTTAACAATGTACCTTGAATATATTTGCATGGTAAAATTCTGCATGGAACATAATGCATTTAATAAATGGAAGTATAATCATTTGTTTAAATAACAGTCTACTTGTGGCATTCTGATTGTTTCCATTTGTCATTAAGTATTTAAAGTTCATTACAGAAAAGCAACATGAACACTGACTCGGGCACTGTGTCCAATGGTGATTATTTACATTATATTTTGTTTAAATTATATAACATGTTGTTGGAAAGATTTCAAGGCTGTTAAGAAACATAATACTTGTATAAATACTGCCAAATTGCCATCTCAGAAGGCTATCATAAATACTTATTGCCATCAATTGTATATGAAAGAATCCATAGTATGTTATTCAAAATTAAATGACACATATATTTTAAAACAGTCTCAGTCCCTGACTTCCATCCAATGGTTGAATTAGGGGAAGGATTGAAAAAGCTGAAGGGGAGGGAGACCCTATAGGAAGACCAGCAGTCTCAAGGAATCCGAATAAGGCCCTGGAGCTCCCAGAAACTGAGCCACCAACCAGGAAGCATACAGTAGCTGGTCTGAGGCAAAGGACTCATATATAGCAGAAGACTGCCTATTCTGGCAACAGTGGGAGAAGATGTGCCTAATCCTCAAGAGACTTGAGGCTGCTGAGAGTGGGGGGATGGCAGGGGTGGGGGTATCCTCTTGGAGATACGTGGGAGGAGGAGGAATGGGATGAGGAACTGTGGGTTGTGGGACAGGGAAATGAGAGGGGGGTGTAAAAGCCAGAATGTAAACAAATAAAACAATTTTTTAAATGTGTCAGTCATCAAGTCAAATTCTAGTTTCTTTTTAACATCTATTTTGCAATTCACTTGTGAAGTTTAGCTCTTTATGCTTATTGAACTTTGTGATCCTTACATTAATTTACTTTTCATACTGCTTGCCAATTATCTCTTTTCTTATTTGCATCAACCGTGTGTGCTTATTACTTATAATTTGTGCAGAGAATACATTCACTAATCTTTTTCATTTGAATGATCTATTATGTGTGTAAGTCTTTGTGTAGGCTTGTGCACATGAGCACAGGTACCTGGGGAGGCCAGAAGATCCCCTGGAGTGGCTTTTACAGCTGGTTGCAATCTGCTTGGTGTGGGTGTTGGGGACTGAACTTGGGTTTGCTCTAAAGAACAATAAGTGCTCTTAACCACTATTCAATCTCTACAACCCCTACTCCATAATAAAATGAATTTATTTATAATTTTCTTATGTATTTCAGGGTATCTTTGAACTTGAGACATCTTGCCATATTCTGGATGCTGATATGACATTCATGTATTATTATATCCAGCTTTTATCTTCTTCCTTTATTATATATAGTCAGCTGTATTGTATGAAATATATTAATTTTATGCAGGAAATCCTCCAAATGTTTACTTATAGAACCTTGGATTAGTGTCTGTTTCTTCCCTCTGGCAATTACTATATTGATTTTACAGTTTGCAGTTCTCTCTTTCTTTATGTAATCCATCTTATTTGTCTTTGTCTTCCTATAGAATGAAGTAAAAGCCTATAATATTACTTATGCTATGAATAGTTAATATAGCAAAAAATTGTGTTGAATTTCCTATTTTAAGACCAATATAATACTTTATTTCTTTAAACAGATTCCTTGAGTTTTGGTTTTATTATTACTATTACTGCTATCATAAGACTTGTTATTAATAATCTTTATAAGTGTTTGTGTTCAGGTCAGGGAGTGTATATGGAAATCATACAACAACTTGCTAGAGTCAATTCATTCCTCCTTACTGTATGTGTTTTAAGGATCAAATTTAGGTTTTTGGTTTGCATGGCAAGAAACTTTACCTGTTCAGCCACCTCACTGAAACACACAATAAAACTTTAAGGTTACATGTAGCTCCAGGCGGCTTCAATATTATATATATTTTATAATATTATAATATATTATATATATTATATATTATATATGCAATGTTTTCATTGTTTTGCTTTTAATAAATATTATTGATTATTCTAATGGATTTTGTTTTCCTTGTACATTTAGTAACCCTATTTTGCTGCTATTTTAGGATTTAAGTAATAGATTAATCATTATCATTGTTAATTTGATACCTAGCTAATATAGAATTATCTTAGATACAGATGACTAAATGCAATTAGTTGAATACAGCATAAAGCTTGGTACCCCCATTTTCTTCAGATTTACTATGCATTTGCATGTAACAGAGAAGATTTCACTGTCCCAATCCTGATGCCAATGTTACACAGTATGGCAGCTACCAACTATATGTGAATGAAGTAAAGTCTTTAGAAAACAAAAAACAAAAAACAGGCCTCATATGGATAACAACCAAACATGGCATATCAAACTGTAATAAGATTAGGCATCTTTAAATGTGCCACTTAAAATGAATTAGTTATGACTAATGGATTATATTGATAAATATTTCCCCAACATCAAATAAATAGTTTATTTTGCTTTAATTAATTAATCCTTGAAGTTATAGCAGGAAAAAGTTTAAGTTTTCTTTTGTTAGGTTAAAAAATGTTTGGTAAGACAAAATTTAAGTTTTCCATTCTCCTACCTATCAGGAAGTTCCTATTCTTACATAGGAAGATGTACCAGGCACCTGCTGGATTTCTAGTATAACATCTAATTACAATCGTCAGTCATGTCAGTTTCAAGTGATTGTTCACATGCAATAATTTATTCTAAATACAGACATGAAATTCTAATTTAATTTCTGTACATTTTATGTAAGCACTAAGACATTACATCTTATCATATAAAACTAGCCAGTTTATATTTACGAATATAAACATGCATATATACCTGGAACAAAATTAATGAAAAATAGTAATGAATTTAAAAGGGTAAGGATGAGTCTTTGAATTGATCAGAGGGGAGAAACATGAAGGGGGGAAGATATAATTATATTATCTCAAAAATAATTTAAAAAGGAATACTTGGGTTAAATATCATTTACTTAGGGCAAAAGTGGAAACTGAGTCTAATTAAAACTCCCAGGAATCTGTTAGGGTAACCTTAGCTATAGCTAATATGCCTAGTAATGGGGATTACAGAGCCTGAGGAGCCCATCTCCTTTAACCAGGTAAGATTTCCAGTGGGGAGTTTGGGACACAAACCCAACCACAAAATCTTAAAACTACAATTTTTCCTACCAGCCCTAATGAGTTAGAGTACAAAGAAATTGTGAGAATGGCTAACCAATGACTAGTCTAGTTTGGGACTCAAATCATGAGAGGGAACCTTCATATGACAATTCCTGGAGGACCAGAAACCAGAGGTGAGATCACCCAGAGAACTAAGATAGGACCAAACATGACTAGAAAAAAAAAGAAAGAAAAAATATGATGCCTAAAAATATTCTACTGTACTCAGAGAACATCCAAGCAAAAACATCAAAAACAGACCCTGCTCACTTTGTTAAGCATCCACAAAAACACCAAGATACACAACTTGAATCTTGAATTCAAGATGAATGGGCCCGTTAACAATGTTCTAGTTGTTATCAGAGAAGCTACATCCTGCAACTGATGACAACAGATGTAGAGACACACAGATAAATATTATACAGAACTCATGGAATCCTACTTTAAATGGAGAGGAAGGATTGTGGAAACTAGAGGGTTCAAAGACACCACAAGTGAAACCACAGAATCAACAAACTAGGACTCACCGGGGCTCACTGAGATTGAACTAACAATCAGGGAGCCTGAATCTAACTTAGGCCCTCTGTATATATGTTAAAGTTGTGTATCTTGGTGTTTTTGTGGATGCTTAACAAAGTGAGCAGGGTCTGGTTTTGATGTTTTTGCTTGGATGTTTGATGGATATGAGAGGAGATGCCTAATCTTATTACAGTTTGATATGACATGTTTGGTTGTTATCCATATGAGGTCTGTTTTTTGTTTTCTAAAGAAAAGTGAAGGAGGAGTAGACGGGTGGGGGAGAGGGGACATAATTTTTCTCCATGAATGGGCCCGTTAATTTGTTAACCAATACTCAGTGATCAGCCCTGAGAACGGACACAAGCAAGCAATACTAAACAGACTCAGCAAGTTATATTTATAAATTTATATGAAACAGTAATAAACAAACATAGGTCCATAAATTTGAATGCAAAATGACAGATAGACATGGTAGAGATTAGAGAAAGTGGAGTAGGTAGAAAACAATGTAATTGAATTTTTATTGAAAATAAAATAAATTATAAAAGCAGAAACAACTTCATTTAATTGTCTGAAATGAATATTAAGCATTAAATAAAACTGTAAGAATAACTTTTAAAAGAACCAGAAATTATAATCTTATTTATCTAGAAAAATAGTTGTGTTTCTGTAGGTAAAGGAAAAATGTACTTAGATGAAAAATGATTAAAATATAATTCAATTCAGGTCCAGCTTAAGGGCCTCTGGGCTTTGTGTCTGAAGTACATAGAGTCTTCAGCAATAGGGATTGAATTTCCACCTTTGTAGGGTATCCAAGTGCAATATTGTGGGAGTCTCATGAACAATCCTGACCAATAATCCCACAGAGGGCTTTTTATGTCTTATGTTAGAGTTTTTATTAGATGATCTTTGACTCTTGGAGGAAGAATTATGTGCTCTCTCTCTCTCTGGCTCTGTGTGGCTCTCTGTTTCTCTGTCACTCTGTCTCTGTCTCTCTGTCTCTCTCTGTCTCTCTCTCCCTCTCTCTCTCTCTCTCTCTCTCTCTCTCTCTCTGTGTGTGTGTGTGTGTGTGTGTGTGTTATTTAGAGCTCTCTCCCCATTTCCCCCATCAGGTAATATTCCATGAGGACAATTCCATTGTACTGAAAAGCACCATTCAAGCTTCCAAAGGAAGAAAGAAAGAAGACCACAGTCTACATATCTATGTCTATAAACCCCAACCATGTTCAACATGGAATGATAATCATAAGAGCAGAACAGAGGCATAAATAGCTTGGTTGTAACCAATAGCTCTCGAATTTTACTGAAGTCCTGTTCAACTAGAAAGAAAACATGCCTGCTACTGGAAATCTAGCCACATATACAGGGCTAGTGAAGTTGTGTTTATTGGGGGAGAATCTACTACCGTTAATTTACGTAAGCCAGTATAATACCTAAGAACAATCATAAACAAGTGCCCTTATATAGACAGCTAAGTATAGTCTCTTTTCAGCAGACAGATCACACTTAAAAAACACCAACCATTCAAAACAGAATAGAATTGTGGAGCCTAGTATCAGTGGATATAATCTACAAACATTATTGGACCCAAGGTTGAGGAAGCATTACAGAAGAGGGGGCAAGAAAATTGTAAGAGACTAAAGTTTACTATGAGATGGTATCTCAAAGTAATACCAGAAATGACACTGATAAAGTCTCACTAGCATGACTGCCTAAACAACAAACAGCTGAAGAAGAGAGGGAATGGGAAGAGGGAGGAGAAAATTAAAGTTTAGTTCTTTCTGCTTGATTTTAAGCTTGGAGAAGATGATAGTGGATTAGTCATGGTCCTTAAAATTTTTTTCCTATCTGTAATAATATAAACCCTTACAATCAATTTACATAACTAAAAAAGAACTAGACATATTGCATTTGGCACAAAGAACTAGTGAATTTTGTGTGTACAATATAATGAATGAAAATGATCTTCTTTGACCATATATTCAGATGGAAGGGTTTTAAAGGAAAACAACAGTGAGATAACATAATTTGAAGAGATGTCCTCTTTGGAATGTAAAAAAAATAAAACAATTTAATTAAAAAAGGAAAGATGTGCTCTCTATTTTTACTAATGGGAGAAAAATGTTCTAAATATATTTTCTTTCTTTTTTTATTTTATTTTTTTATTGATATATTTTTTATTTACATTTCAAATGATTTCCCCTTTTCTGGGTCCCCACTGCCCGCAAGTCCCATAAGCCCTCTTCTGTTCTTCCATCCACCCCTTCCCACTTTGCTGTTCTGGAATTCCCCTATATTCTTGCACTGAATCTTTACAGAACCAGGGGCCACTCCTCAAGTCTTTTTGGACATCATTTAATTTGTGGATTATGTCCTGGGTATTCAAAGTTTCTAGGCTAATATCCACTTATCAGTGGGTGCATACCATGATTGATCTTTTGAGACTGGGTTACCTCACTTAGTATGATGTTCTCCAGCTCCATCCATTTGTCTAAGAATTTCATGAATTCATTGTTTCTAATGGCTGAATAGTACTCCATTGTGTAAATATACCACATTTTTTGTATCCATTCCTCCGTTGAAGGACACCTGGGTTGTTTCCAGCTTCTGGCTACTACAAATAGGGCTGCTATGAACATAGTGGAGCATGTGTCCTTATTGCATGCTGAAGATCCTCTGGATATATGCCCAGGAGTGGTATAACAGGGTCCTCAGGAAGTGACATGCCCAGTTTTCTGAGGAACCGCTAGACTGATTTCCAAAGTGGTTGCACCATCTTGCAATCCCACCAGCAGTGGAGTGTTCCTCTTTCTCCACATCCTCGCCAACACCTGCTGTCTCCTGAGGTTTTGACCTTAGCCATTCTGACTTGTGTGAGTTATATTTTCAATAATACTTTGATTTCCACTTACAATTCTACATCAGAATACCTGGAACATTATAAACAGACAAAGAATGGAGAAAGACTTTTAGAGTAAGCATTGCTATGGACATAATTTAGAATGATCAATTTACATTTTCCTGTTAGATTTAATAATGTAGTTTTCTTCCAAGATACTAATGAACGTGATGGGGTAATTGAATAGGAGAAGGATTTAGTTTGTTGTTCCAACTGAATTTATAGTTTACTAGGTGTAGTTTTTCTTTGATTGAGTTTGTAATCAATTGTTTTGAGACTGGTACTGTTTCTTTGAGATATTTTATGGTCATTGATTGGTATGGTAACCTATTTTCAAAAGGTAAATTTATGGTTTGCCTAATATTTATTATTGAAAAATTATTGTTTCTTAAAATTGAATCTTCAAATTCAGGATATTAAATTCATGATTGTTATATTTATATTGTTTTCCTCAAAGAGGAGCCACAAAAACAAAAGTGGATCATTACCAGTTGCACAGTTGAATCATGTTTCCATAGTAATGCCATTTCTTTCTTTACTATATACAATGTAACATACTGTTAGACCAGATGAGAGAAATGTTAATCAAGAGAGAGAGACAGAGAGAGAGAAAATAGAGAAGTATAATACCCCTATAACTTAGATATATTATACATTCCACATAGTTTTTGGGGTATAAATAAAAAGAAATAAATCATAAATCAGCAACATAACTAAATTCCTGTTCACATTATCGTGACACAGAGCTAAAAGCCACAATAACAAAACACTAAAACAAAATATGAACTCTGACACGTTCTGCCATCCATTTTATATCCCCATAATACTTATCCTTATTGCTGGAGAAATCTCAGGCTCCAATAAGATAAGAGTTTGCTGTGAAGGCTAGTAAGTCATAGATAATAGATACATGTGACTTCGATTATATAAAATGTTTGATAGTTTGACACCTATCACTGCTACCAAGAACTAATTCCAAAAGGAACGAAAGTCCTAGAGCTGCAACTACTATGTCTGACCTTGAGTCATGAATTCATGCTGCAGTCCTGTGTGCTTCCTGATCACAGGCTGAGCTACTGAACTGAGTATGATGTCCTTGAAAGACTTC